>NW_003302548.1:9804128-9812233 GCF_000004255.2 Arabidopsis lyrata subsp. lyrata | reverse complement strand
TTTCCTGATTCTTGTGTCCCAGTACTATACCCTCTCTGACCATGAAGTGGCACTTCTCCCAGTTTAGCACTAGATTGGTCTCCTCGCACCTTGTCAGAACCCTGCATAGATTTAACAAACAAGAGGAGAAGGAGGAGCCATAGACTGCGAAATCGTCCATAAAGACTTCCACCGTCTCCTCAATTAAATCCGAGAATATTGAAGTCATACATTGATGTCTCTGTATTTAACCGCTTTTAAGCACACTTTTCTCGTGCATTTAGCTAAGTTTCATCTCTCTTTCATTGCATCCATAGTCCTTTTCATATCATTTTCATCACTTAGTACGATTTGCATTGCATGGCATAGCATATTGCATATTGGATGTGTTTCAGGTATTTGGAACTTATTTGGGACTTAATGGATGCAAAGAAGAGAATTGATGATTAAGAACCAGTCTGAAGTCCCTCAAAGATCGACTCATATGGAAGTCTTTCATTGCGATTTAGCTTCAGAGCTCTTCATACAAGTTATAGGAAATTGAGTTACCTTTCCAACGGAGGTGATTTCAAGCGAATCAGAGCTTTGATGCAAGAATTATGGTGGTTCTAATGGAGACATATCACCCTGTGCAGAAGACCGTTTGGACTCGACGGGA
Organism: Arabidopsis lyrata subsp. lyrata; assembly: GCF_000004255.2. Lineage (NCBI taxonomy): Eukaryota > Viridiplantae > Streptophyta > Magnoliopsida > Brassicales > Brassicaceae > Arabidopsis > Arabidopsis lyrata. The sequence continues at coordinate 9,811,596 of NW_003302548.1, read as the reverse complement.
GGTCGAGCAGGTGCTCAGAAACCACCAAGACATGGGCTCGACGTTTCGACTCGACCCCAGGTCGAGTAGGTGTTCAAAAGGAACCAACTTTGAAGAATCACTCCCCCTCGACGTCTAGACTCGACGTCACGTCGAGTAGGTCACCAGAAAGGAGCAACCCTGGATTTTCACACGGCCTCGACGTCATGGCCTCGACTTCACGTCGAGGGGGTCCTCCACCGACTTCTTATTTTGTCTTATAGCCAAATTAGGGCAACCTAGTATTTCCTATAAATAGGGGTTCACGCTATTATCCAGTGGATATTCCTTTTACCCAGTAGATATTCCGCTGCTCTCTCTAAAAACCCTAGTTTTTGTAATCGTTTTTCCCATTGAATCTTTGAGTTTTTGGATTTCGTTTCTTCATCAAAGTTGTAGATCTCCTTCTCTTCTATAACATACTTGCTTTTCAATGATTTATGGGTTTGTGCAATTTTCTGGGTTTTTATGCATGATATTCTTCAGTGTTCTTAAGTAGTGGATTAGGGTTCTTGAGGATGGGTTAGATTAGGTGTGGAATCCTTAGTATATTTAGGTGGTTAAGTGTAGAATTGCTTGATTTCCCTTCTGCTTTAGTAGATCTTAATGCTATTTCTTCTCTGATCAATTGGAAATTGATCTCAGACATTTCCACGCCCACAAGGTGTTTGATGAAATATCTGAACTAACTTTTCCAGAAATTTGCATACTCTAGCCCAAGAGATTGGATGTTTAGAATGCTTATTGACTATATTAGATTGAATCATAATGCCTGCTAGGTTATATTTCTTCAATGAGAATTGAGTATGAAAGTTATTTAGCTTGAGAATCTCTGTCACGAGAGTGGATTGATTTGTATTCGAATCTATTGTCTAGGGATAGCTTGATTGAGTTTGTTAACCACCTATATAGACTAAGGAGACTGCTATAATCGATTACCCCATTCCTCAAGACCTTTTATCTCTATTGATTGCTTGAATCTTGCTTACTTGTTGTTTACATATTCTTTGTACTTGCTGCTTGCTTATAGCTTAGTATCGATAGCTATTTCTCTTTATGCATGTTCACTCCTGTTCTGTAGTTTTATCGTTTTTATGCATGTTCGCTTAGGATTGTTAGATAAACAAACCTCTATTCTGTTTGGCTTGACTTAGTATTCTCTGAGCATATCTTGATTGATAGTAAGAGCACCTGATTGGATTGATAACCTAAATTGCTGCAATGACATGATAGTAATCTAGGGTAATTGATAGTAATAATCCTAGTATCAATTTGGCGCCGTTGCCATTTGGGTGTCTGCTTGTTACATTCAAGATTTTAGAATTGCTAAGATCAAGTTCTTTCTTTACTTTGGTTACTAACTACTCTTTTCAGCTGCTTGTTTTTGTGCTCCAGGTACCAACTCGACCTCAAGTTGAGTCTACACGTCGAGACTAGCCACTTTGCATGCAAACTCGTTCTCAAGACTCCAGCAACCTCATTCTCAAGACTCCAGCAACCTCATCAGCTACAAAGACAACATCAATCAGTTAGCCCGTGAGTTGAAAGAACGTAGAGCTAGAGACGGTTGTGAACTGCACAATCCAGTAGCCATGGAACCACAAGAACAAGACAATCAAGGAGTTGGTATACCAAGGAACATTGGTGCTGGGGATGCACCAAGAAACCATCAACAGAGACAGGGCATCGTTCCACCTCCTGTCCAGAACAACAATTTCGAGATCAAGAGTGGATTGATCTCAATGATACAAGGAAACAAGTTTCATGGGTTGCCTATGGAGGATCCCTTAGACCACTTGGATAACTTTGACAGGCTCTGCAGCCTCACCAAGATAAATGGTGTTAGTGAAGACGGTTTCAAGCTGCGTCTGTTTCCCTTCTCGTTGGGAGACAAAGCACACCAATGGGAGAAGACACTACCTCCTGACTCCATAACATCTTGGGACGATTGTAAGACGGCCTTCTTGACAAAGTTCTTCTCAAATTCAAGAACCGCAAGGCTAAGGAATGAAATCTCCAGTTTCACCCAGAAACAGTCTGAATCCTTTTGTGAGGCCTGGGAGAGATTCAAAGGCTACACTACACAATGTCTACATCACGGTTTCAAGAAAGCTTCTTTGCTCAGTACACTCTATAGAGGAGCTCTGCCCAAGTTCAGAATGGTCCTGGACACTGCTTCAAATGGGAATTTCTTGAATAAGGATGTTGAAGAAGGTTGGGAATTGGTTGAGAACTTAGCTCAGTCCGACGGTAATTATAATGAAGATTTTGATCGCTCCAACAGAGGTATTGGAGATTCGGATGCAAAGCATAATAAGGAGATGATTCAGGCTCTCAACGATAAGCTGGATAAATTTCTGCTTACTCAACAGAAGCAAGTCCACTATATCACTGAAGAAGAGCACTATCAAATCCAAGAGGGGGAGAATACTCAGGCTGTAGAAGTCAGCTACATTCAGAACCAAGGTGGCTACAACAAGGGCTACAACCCCTACAAGCCGGCTTATCCTAATCTATCTTACCGGAGCACGAATATTGCCAACCCTGAGGATCAGGTTTACCCTCAACAACAACAGAATCAGTCCAAGCCTTTCATACCATACAATCAAGGGTTTGCACCAAAGCAACAGTTCAGTGGCGGTTTTCACCAACAGAATCCACCACCCGGTATTGCACATCAAACCCAGCAAGCTCCACCTGCACAAGATCAAGACATGAAGCAAATGCTTCGGCAGCTTCTACAAGGTCAAGCAGCTGGTGCAATAGCTCTTGATAAGAAATTGGCTGAGATTCACAACAAAGTAGACTGCACCTTCAATGATCTCAATATCAAGTTTGAAGCTTTGAACTCTAGGATTAAGTACATGGAGAGCCAAGTTGCCTCTACTTCTGTGCCTCAGAATCTAGGGCAACTGCCAGGGAAAGCTATTCAGCATCAAAAAGGTCATGTTAATGCTATTCACCTTTGCAGTGGTCGAGAGTTGCAAACTCGACCTAGCCCCGCACCTGTCACTAAGGACAGTGAGATTCAAGAGGGGAGGATTTCATTCAGCATGAAACTCAAGTCGATGACACCACTAAGCTCGACCAAGATGTTGTACCTCGTGATCAAGTCCAGAGCCCCCAGATCAAAGAACCAGTTGTTGATAAGAGTAAGAAGAAAGCTTTCATCCCACCACCCTACAAACCTAAAATACCATTTCCTGGAAGGTTCAAGCAGGACATAATTGAGAAGTACAGAGCAATGTTTGCTAAGCACATCAAAGAGTTAGAAGCCAGGATGCCTCTCATTGACGCTTTCATGCTAATTCCGGATTCTCACAAGTTCTTGAAAGACATGGTAATGGAGAGAATTAAGGAAGTGCAAGGGATGGTTAGGGAGAGTCATGAGTGCAGTGAAATCATCCAAACGAAGATTATTCCCAAGAAATTGGGAGATCCTGGTTCGTTTACTCTACCTTGCTCTCTAGGCACTTTGGCCTTCAGTAACTGCTTCTGCGATCTAGGTGCTTTTAAAAGTCTCATGCCTCTCTCCGTGGCCAAGAGACTGGGTTTCAGCAAATATAAACCTTGCAACATCTCCTTGATCCTGGCTGATGAGTCTATCAGATTTCCTCATGGGTTATTAGAAGATTTGCCTATTAAGATTGGAAATGCTGAAATCCCTACAGACTTCATCGTGCTAGAAATGGATGAAGAACCAAAAGATCCTTTAATCTTAGGAAGGCCCTTCTTAGCCACTGCTGGAGCTGTCATTGATGTTAAGAATGGGAAGATTGATCTTAATCTGGGGAATGATTTCAAAATGAAGTTTGACATCAATGATGCCACGAGGAAGCCAACAATTGAAGGACAGACCTTCGTAGTTAAGGTAATGGATCACCTAGCTGATGAACTGCTAGCGGAAGTTGTTGAGGAAGATCACCAACAAACTTCTTTGACTAAGAGTGGTGAAGCAAGATATATTCTCACTGAAACCTTGAGCTGTGGTAAGTCATTAGATTCACACAAGGAAGTAGCAGGGTCAGAGGTCTTCAAGGACTTGTTTGAGTCAGAAACAGTGGGTAAGACAGCATATGAAGCAAGCTCAACACATGCTCAACCAGCTGACTCGAGTATACACTTGAGCACGTCTTCAACTAGTCTGGAGAACTCTACCTCGATCAAACATCATGATAAGCTGATAGAGTCTAGCAATTCTGCTCCAGATGGCTGGTTAGAACTCAAGGAGAGGTCCAAATGGCAGGATAAAGCCATAAGGGAGCTAACAGGCACTGTGAGAGAGCTGAAGGATCAAATCAAGAAGCTCCATGGGATAGCCAACCAAAAACTACTCCCAATCAAGGATATCCCAAATGATGAAGCGTCTACTCTGGTCAGCAAAAAGGGGAGTGAATTCACTTCAGCATGGTCTGTAGAAGAAGACCATCCAGTTGATCAACAAGAGGCTTACTATGAGAAAAGGGTCATTGAGTACTCAACTGCAGATTTATCAAGAGGGCGTGCTAAGTTTGATGATTTATCCACCTGCAGGACAGAGGAGACCTCATTTGCTCTCTACAATCCACCCTAAGCTTATTCACTGTGAGAAGTCAAGCTAAAGACTTTAAACAAGCTCACTTGGGAGGAAGTCTCATGTCTATCCTTGTAAATAGCTCTTTATTTCTTGTTATTTTTGATATATTTCTGTAGTGTCTGTGATTCTTAGGATTAGTCGAGTTGGAGTCAAAGAAATGAAGAAGGAACACGCTGTGAGTGCTCTCCTCGATGTACCTGCTCGACGTGAAGTCGAGTAGACAAACGGAATGACTCCAAGCAGAAAAATGAAGCCTACTCGACGTGTACTAGCTCGACCCAACATCGAGCCCACTCATTGCCCACCAGTACCAGGTCAATCACCTCCTTCTTCACCCATCCATGAGGTAACAACTCCAATTCACCATTGTATATACCACATTTCATTTTGTTTCTCTGTTGGTTTGCCTTGAGTACTCTCTTCCAAATGCTTGTTACACAGAGGACTGTGTAATTTAAGTTTGGGGGAGGGCTCAGGGAGTATTTGACATCGTGTTTTGTTTTCTTATTTCAAATTTTGCATCATTGCATCTAAGGCATAGAAAAACCATAAAAATTTGAAAATTTTCGAAAATGAATTCACAAAAGAAGAGTGTTCATATAGTTCCCATTGCCATTTTAAGACTGTTTTAGTATGCTCTCACTTAGGGCTGTCGCATCATGCATTTGCATTGGAGATTATGATGATTGCAACCTTGAAAATATGCATATTCACTAAGTAGAACTCAGTGCCCTGGTTGTTAGTTCTCTAATGCGTAATCGATTGAACTTGAAGTAAGACCGCACCATCTTTTGAATTCAACGCTTGATTTTCTTGTTCTTAGTCGAAACTCGCTTTGATCTGATGCCATTCCCTATCAATTTGAACTTGAATTTTGACTTATAATTATCATGTTGTGCATTGTTCTATGAACTCATGGATACCTTAAAATACTTGGACTTTCTTTTACCTTTTGATCATTCTTGCTAGTCCAAGTAGCTGACTCCCATCTTTGGAGTAGTTATTCCCCACCCTTAACATTAACCTTCTTTCAAGCCATTTATCATTTGTGTGAGAATGTGAGGCCTTATTTCGATTGAGCTTGGTAGAAAGTGTTAGGTCTGTAACGACAAGGATAGTATCTCATGTAGTTCTAGTTCACGCTATCTGGACTAGATAGGATTAGGTGGATGCTTACTTCTGGGTTTGGGTTGTGTTTAAAAGAAAGAAAAGGTTGTGTTCATCATTAAAAAGAAAAGGGAAAAGAGTTCTTAGGAGAAGTAGCTAAAGTAAGAAAAGTCTAGTAAAGGATTTGGGAATGTTAAAGTAAAGAAAAAGGTTCTGTAATAGCTTAAAGAGAAAGGGTAAAAAGCCTTATGTTATAAAAAGAAAGAAAAGGGAACCCTAGTTGGTAAAGAAATCCTAATCCGCTAGACAGAGCAAAGTAAAAAAGCTTCTCCTAGGATAGAAAAGCAAAGAAAAGAAAGGAATGGTGTGAGTAAAAGTCTGTAAATGCTTTGAGTGCAAAAGGGTAGAGTTAAGTTCATGATTCTGGGATTAGAAATAGGACCTCCATTTGGGTTTATATTGATTACATTGTGGGTAGATGGGGTTCTATCCTTGTATGCATAACTTGATACTCACCTTTAGCATTCTACTAAAGCTCAATCATTCTTGAGAGATCCCCTGTGACGATTTAAACCAGATCTTTAAGGGACCTTCTTTGTCTCTAGACCTATACCCTTAAGCCAAATGTGTTCATATCCACTGCATAGTATGATTCACGGTTCCTGCTTAATCAATGTTAAAGGGAATGTGCTGATTTGAATGCTTGATTTGATTAAGGCAGAGGTTAGGTTGAGATGTGAAGGAGATGGCTAATGTTTTTGAGTAGAGATCAGTCAACCTTGCATTCTAGAATTAGCAACCTGGACATTGAATACACTTACTCTATATGCATGTTTTGGTTCTGAGTCTCCACCTTCAAACCTCTTCTCCAGCTTAGTTCTATTTGTTTGCTTGAGGGCAAGCAAGAGCTAAGTTTGGGGGAGTTGATGTCTCTGTATTTTACCGCTTTTAAGCACACTTTTCTCGTGCATTTAGCTAAGTTTCATCTCTCTTTCATTGCATCCATAGTCCTTTTCATATCATTTTCATCACTTAGTACGATTTGCATTGCATGGCATAGCATATTGCATATTGGATGTGTTTCAGGTATTTGGAGCTTATTTGGGACTTAATGGATGCAAAGAATAGAATTGATGATTAAGAACCAGTCTGAAGTCCCTCAAAGATCGACTCATATGGAAGTCTTTCATTGCGATTTAGCTTTAGAGCTCTTCATACAAATTATAGGAAATTTAGTTAACTTTATAACGGAGGAGATTTCAAGCGAATCGGAGCTTTGATGCAAGAATTATGGTGGTTTTAATGGAGACATATCACCCTGTGCAGAAGACCGTTTGGACTCGACGGGAGGTCGAGCAGGTGCTCAGAAACCACCAAGACATGGGCTCGACGTTTGGACTCGACCCCAGGTAGAGTAGGTGCTCAAAAGGAACCAAATAGTAAGAATCACTCCCCCTCGACGTCTGGACTTGACGTCACGTCGAGTAAGACACCAGAAAGGAGCAACCTTGGATTTTCACACGACCTCGATGTCATGGCCTGGACTTCACGTCGACGGGGGTCCTCCGCCGACTTCTTATTTTGTCTTGTAGCCAAATTAGGGCAACCTAGTATTTCCTATAAATAGGGGTTCACGCTATTATCTAGCGGATATTCTTTTTACCCAGCAGATATTCCGCTACTCTCTAAAAAAACCCTAGTTTTTGTAATCGTTTTTCCCATTGAATCTGAGAGTTTTTGGATTTCGTTTCTTCATCAAAGTTGTAC
>NW_003302548.1:9803004-9804028 GCF_000004255.2 Arabidopsis lyrata subsp. lyrata | reverse complement strand
TTCCTTGGGGTTTTGGTTGCAAATTTTTCTGGGTTTTTAATGCATGATGTTCTTCAGTGTTCTTGAGTAGTGGATTAGGATTCTTGAGGATGTGTTAGATTAGGTGTGGAATCCTTAGTATATTTAGGTGGTTAAGTGTAGAATTGCTTGATTTCCCTTCTGGTTTAGTAGATCTAATGCTATATCTTCTCTGATCAATTGGAAATTGATCTCAGACATTTCCACGCCCACAAGGTGTTTGATGAAATGTCTGAACAAACTTTTCCAGAGATTTGCATACTCTAGCCCAAGAGATTGGATGTTTAGAATGCTTATTGACTATATTAGATTGAATCATAATGCCTGCTAGGTTATATTTCTTCGATGAGAATTGAGTATGAAAGTGATTTAGCTTGAGAATCTCTGTCACGAGAGTGGATTGATTTGTATTCGAATCTATTGTCTAGGGATAGCTTGATTGAGTTTGTTAACCACCTAGATAGACTAAGGAGACTGCTATAATCGATTACCCCATTCCTCAAGACCTTTTATCTCTATTGATTGCTTGAATCTTGCTTACTTGTTGTTTACCTATTCTCTGTACTTGCTGCTTGCTTATTGCTTAGTATCGATAACTATTTCTCTTTATGCATGTTCACTCCTGTTCTGTAGTTTTATCGTTTTTATGCATGTTCGCTTAGGATTGTTAGATAAACAAACCTCTATTCTGCTTGGCTTGACTTAGTATTCTCTGAGCATATCTTGATTGATAGTAAGAGCACCTTATTGGATTGATAACCTAAATTGCTGCAATGACATGATAGTAATCAAGGGTAATTGATAGTAATAATCCTAGTATCATACACCTCTGAAACGTAGCAGGTGCATTACATAATCCAAAAGGCATTCTTCTATATGCAAAAGTTCCATAAGGGCAAGTAAAAGTGGTTTTCTCTTGATCATTAGGGTGAATTGGTATTTGAAAGAATCCACTATATCCATCAAGAAAGCAGTAGTATGGGTGATTAGCTAACCTTTCTAGCAT
>NW_003302548.1:9801652-9802642 GCF_000004255.2 Arabidopsis lyrata subsp. lyrata | reverse complement strand
CTTTATCATTCTTTATAACAGTCATTCCACCCTTCTTAGGTCACAGTGAACCGGAGATACCCAAGTGCTATCTGAAATAGGGTAGATTACACGCCGCGTTCCAAGTACGTTTAGAGTATCTGCCTTCTTAACTACTTCTTTAAGATTAGGATTTAATCTTCTCTGTGGTTCAATGCTAGAGTAAGATTCATTTTCAAGATGGATCCTATGCATGCACAAACTAGGTGAGATCCCTTTAATATCAGACAGAGAATAACCAATTGCTCTCCTATACTTTCTAAGTTCATTCAATAGCAAATGCACCTCATCATCATTCAAATTAGCATTAATAATCACAGGGTAGGTAGAGTTTGTTCCAAGGAATGCGTACCTTAGACCTTGAGGGAGTGGTTTAAGATCAACTTTTGGAGCTTTAAGTTCAGACCAGTCGTCTGATGCACAAGTTGATGGTATCTCGAGTGGTATACTCGAGTGTGTGTCTTCGGCCTCCTCAGATGATCTGCTCGAGTTGCTACTCGAGTAACGTGCTCGAGTAGTTGCTGACTCTTCCTCAGTTACTGCCAAAACCTTTGTTGGAGACACAATCAGCTCTTCAAAGTACTCTGGACCTTCTACTTCTTTATGTGAGTCTAAAAGCTTCTTATATCCCAAGGTCTCCAAGTGCAAATATCCGTCTTCTCCGTCTTTGGTTAAAGCACTCTGTAAGTGATCTTCTTCAGAAAGCTCTTCCAACAATTCGTCGGCTAATCTATCCATCTCCTCAATCCAGAAGACTTGTCCGTCTATGGTGGGTTTCTTCATTGTTTTAGTGATGTCGAATGTCATCTTTAAGTCTTCTCCGAGGTTTAAGTCGATCTTACCTCTCCTGACATCAATGAGAGCCCCAGCAGTTGCTAAGAAAGGTCTCCCTAGTATAAGAGGATCCTTTGGCTCTTCATCCATTTCTAGAACAACGAAGTCTGTAGGGATCTCTACTCTTCCAATTCTCAC
>NW_003302548.1:9799910-9801339 GCF_000004255.2 Arabidopsis lyrata subsp. lyrata | reverse complement strand
GATTTCTCGATCTGAGGACTCTTAGCTTGATCAGTAGAGACAACATCTTGGTCAAGCTTAGTTGTATCTTCGACTTGAGTTTCATTCTGAATGAAATCCTCCCCTTCTTGAATCTCATTGTCCTCAGTGACAGGAGCTAGAGTAGGAGTAGGTCGAGCTTGCAGCTCTCGACCACTACGGAGTTGAATGGCATTAGCATATTCTTTCGGGTTCTGAATAGCTTTCCCAGGTAGTTGTCCTGGATTCTTAGGTGCAGATATAAAAGCAGCCTTGGTCTCCATGTACTTCATCTTGGAGTTTAGAGCTTCAAACTTGATATTGAGATCATTGTATGAGCAGTCTACTTTGTTATGTATCTCGGCCAATTTCTTATCAAGAACCATAGCACCAGTAGCCTGACCTTGCAAAAGCTGCTGAAGCATTTGTTTCATGTCTTGATCTTGTGAAGGTTGAGCGTGCTGTGGCTGCTGTGCAAAACCAGGTGGAGGATTCTGTTGTTGATATCCGCCACTGAATTGTTGCTTTGGGACAAATCCTTGATTGTATGGAACGAAAGGCTTGGACTGAGTCTGTTGTTGTTGAGGGTACACCTGATCTTGAGGGTTGGCGACGTTCGTGCTCCGGTAGGATAGATTCGGATGTGCAGGCTTGTAGGGGTTGTAGCCCTTGTTGTAATCTCCTTGGTTCTGTATGTAGCTAACTTCCTCAGCTTGAGTAGTCTCCCCTTCTTGAATTTGATAATGCTCTTCTTCAGTGATATAGTGGACTTGTTTCTGTTCAGTAAGCAGAAGTTTATCCAGCTTATCGTTGAGAGCCTTAATCTCCTTACTATGTTTCGCATCCGCATCTCCAGTGCCTCTGTTAGAGCGATCAAAGTCTTCGTTATAATTACCGTCGGACTGAGCTAAATTCTCAACCAATTCCCATCCTTCCTCAACATCCTTGTTCAAGAAATTCCCATTAGAAGCAGTGTCCAGCAACATTCTGATCTTGGGCAAAACTCCCCTGTAGAGTGTGCTTAGTTGAGAAGCTTTCTTGAAACCATGGTGTGGACATTGTGTAGTGTAGCCTTTGAATCTCTCCCAGGCCTCACAAATGGATTCAGACTGCTTTTGGGTAAAACTGGAGATTTCATTCCTTAGCCGTGCAGTTCTTGAATTTGAGAAGAACTTTGTTAAGAAGGCTTTCTTGCAATCGTCCCAAGATGTGATGGAGCCAGGAGGCAATGTCTTTTCCCATTGGTGTGCTTTGTCTCCCAGCGAGAAGGGAAATAGGCGTAGCTTGAAACCGTCCTCACTAACACCATTGATCTTGGTGAGGCTGCAGAGCCTGTCAAAGTTATCCAAGTGGTCTAAGGGATCTTCCATAGGCAACCCATGAAACTTGTTTCCTTGTATCATTGAGATCAATCCACTCTGATCTCGAAATG
>NW_003302548.1:9797584-9799786 GCF_000004255.2 Arabidopsis lyrata subsp. lyrata | reverse complement strand
CCCAACTCCCTGATTGTCTTGATCTTTGTTCTTCCATAGCAGCTGGATTGTGCTGTTCACAACCGTCTCTGTCTCTACGCTCTCTCAACTCACGAGCTAAACGATTGATGTTGTCTCTGTAGCTGATGAGATTGTCAGAACCTTTGGAACGAGTTTGCATGCACGTGTTGAGTTTGTACTCGAGCTAGTGCCTGGAACACAAAAACAAGCAGTTGAAGAGAGTAGTTAGTAACCAAAGTAAAGAAAGAACTTGATCTTAGCAATTCTAAAATCTTGAATGTAACAAGCAGACACCCAAATGGCAACGGCGCCAAATTGATACTCGTTTTTTTTTTTTACTATCAATTACCCTAATATACTTTCATGTCATTGCAACATAAGACGTTATCAATCCAATCAGGTGCTCTCACTATCAATCAAGATATGCTCAGAAACAACTAAGTCAAGCCAGGCAGGATATTGTTTTGTTATCTAACAATCCTAAGCGATCATGCATAAACGATAAAACTACAGAACAGGAGTGATCATGCATAAAAAGAAATAACTATCAATACTAAACAGCAAGTAAGCAACAAGTAAAGAGATAAGTAATCAAATGAGATAAAAAGTCCTGAGGATAGGGTAATCGAATATAGCAGTCTCCTTAATCTACTTAGGTGGTTAACAATCCAAACAGGCTATCCCTAGACAATAGATTCAACTACAGACCAATTCAATCTCATGACAGAGATCCTCAAGCAATACTAGTTCCAGACCTAATCATCATTAGCGAAATCTAGCAAAGCAGGCAATAAGATTCAATCTAATATAGTCAATAAACATTCTAAACATCCAATCTCTTGGGCTAGAGTATGTAAATCTCTGGAGAAGTTTGTTCAGACATTTCATCAAACACCTTGTGGGCATGGAAATGTCTGAAATTAATTTCCAATTGATAAGAGAAGAAATAGCATTAAGATCTACTAAACCAGAAGGGAAATCAAGCAATTCTACACTTAACCACCTAAATATACTAAGGATTCCACTAACAACCTATCCCATCCTCAAGAACCCTAATCCACTACTCAAGAACACTGAAAAACATCATACATAAAAACCCAAAAAATTGCACAAACCCAGAAATTATTGAAAAGCAAGTATGTTATAGATGAGAACGAGATCTACAACTTTGATGAAGAAAGTAATCGCAAAAACTCAAAGGATCAAAAGTAATTTGAATTACAAAAGTTTGCAGAAATATTGTTCAGAGGATAAAAGCGAGATCCTTTGGGCAAAGCCCTAAGAGGTCTATTTATAGCAAAAATAGAAAACCCTAATACACAAAACGACAAAATAGAAAGTCGGTTTAAGGCCTACTCGAACATGGACTCGAGTGGTGTTGGTCGAGTAGTCTATTCTTCAAAGTTTGCATCTTGCTGTAGTGAAGCTCTCAGGTGAACTCGAGTAGATACTCGAGTAGGTACTCGAGTAGGTTTTCCCATTCTTCATGCAGTCTGCTCTGGTGATGCTATCAAGTGAACTCGAGTAGGTTTTCGAGTAGGCAGTCCGAGTGTCTTGGTCGAGTGGTCTGGTTAAACGCTGAAGACTTGTGCTTCAACGCTTCTGCTCGGACAAGGATCTCAGGTGCTGCTCGAGCATGAATTCGAGTACATACTCCTACGCAGCTCTTCAGTACCTAAAAACACCTGATACAACGCCAAAATGCAAAAATGTATGCAACATAGATGTAGAACGATCCTAAATGCTCAAAGTGTAGATAAGTGATGCAAACTAGGTGTTACAGGAATGAAACAAGGAAGAAACTTGACTAAATGAGATGTAAATGCATGGTAAAAACTAGTAAAATATAGACATATCATTGACAAAAAAAAAAATATCACAATATAAAAAAAAAAAAAGAATTTCGTTTAAAAAAATTTGGTTCTTAAGATTAAAAAAACGAATCATATGGTTTAAGAAAATTAAATTTAGGTAGTATAGAAAATTATAATGAAATCATTAGAGTGATACCTAACACTCATACTTAAATAGAGTGAAATATACAAGAAAATAATTATAATGAAAACAAAAATTATTTTATTAAATCATATAAAGATAAAACCATTAGTATAAAATCTAGCCCTAGAATTTAAATTGATGAGTGAATTAAAAAAAAAATAATAAGGTAGAAGTTATCCTTGGATCTTTGATGATTTTAATTAG
>NW_003302548.1:9779402-9797484 GCF_000004255.2 Arabidopsis lyrata subsp. lyrata | reverse complement strand
TATAAATTTAATTTGTCACTTGCAAATAATATGAATTTGAACTATTATGTGGGAATTATATCAACAAACAAACTAATTATCTGTGAGTTATATCAACAATTTATTTTGTAAAAGTAATAGATAACATATGTTTATAAGTTTATTGATGTTTACATACATAAATAATAGTAAAGTAAAAAACAACACTAAAATATGAGCAAATGCAAGATATCAAATCTTAAGAGTCTTTACAAAAAAATTCAATCATATTTATATTGAAACAAATGTCATCCACATCATTAGCATATAATAATTTAAGATTTTTCTATAATAATATATTATAATTATATTTTATGTATTTTCTCATATTTTGTAACCTCCACACTAATAATTATCATTATGTTGTTAATGCTCACACTAAATTATAACAATACTTTAAATACAATTAATACAAAATGAATTCTACACAATGAATTCTTTGATATGTAACATAACTTTTATGATGTACATACAATTAACTTACTCATAAATGATATTTAAATATAATTGTTAAAGTTGAATAGTTGTAAAACGTAAATATATTATCTTTTATAAATAGTAATATACACATATCACTAACCATCATATTCCAAATTTCATAATATTGATAAATCTTATAACAATTTCTTTTATAATCCGACTAATGATGTTTCAATATTACATTTTTGTCAATTTTGTAAGAGGCTGTGAAGAGGAGATGAGTTTTAAAATCAAATATTGTATTGATTAAAAGAAGTAATATACTCTTAATCATTTTTTAAAAAACATAAATATCATTGTATATAGATGAATACAACTCAAATTTTATAGAAAAAATCAAATTTGAATTTACTGTCATTCATTTATTTGTTTTTCTTTAAATTTTAAATTCAAGTAAAAAAAAACTAAATAAAATAAATAGCAAACATATAACATAGTATGCAACAAGCCGCTAGTATCGCGTCTAAATAACCTAGTTACTTTTGAAAAAACTGTCCATTTTGCAAATTAACCCAAAAAATAATACAAAATAAAATAAACTATAATGAAAAAGATACTTACCAATTGATTATGTTTATGTTTTCCATACTTTTAGTTTAGCTAGTACTTATTTTGAAAACTTTAATTAACTCTTTCATTAGAAGCTGACTCATGTCTCTTTACTCCTACAAAAGATGTATTTTTTTAAAAAAGGCCATAAGCGAATGTTTCAATTTCATACGTATAGGCACGGGCCTGTCCATACATATGATAAAGTAAACTTTGGATTTGGTGAAAGAGAGGAGACCTACCATTGAAAAACAGATAATGAAATCTTTGTGAGTCTTAGCACTTTTTTGGAACACCTGGTAAGGAATATGGGTTGTAGGTCTTCCTGATTCAGTAACAGAAACTTGAGCCAACCTCTTTAAGGATCTATTAACAGACTATCTAAGTCTACCAGCCATATTCTTAGGTGTAATGGCTGGAGCATGACGACTTGTGAGAACATTTTTTTGAGGAAGATGTAAGTTTTCGGCAGGAGCTTCACTTTCAGTAGCATCTTTTTGGCCACTTGGAGATAGATGGTGGACCGGTTTGAGTGGCTGAAGGTAGTTAAACTTTACACGCAATGGGTGGTTTGGGAGGAATTTGGGCAGAGGTTTCAGTGGATATGGATAAGGGAATGAGAGGTGAAGGCTCTGTTTGTGAGTAATGGAGATGTGGATTTTGGGGTAAGAGTAGTGAATTTCTCGGTTACATGAACTTGTTCTATAACATCAAACACATTTCTAGGGCTTATAAGACTTGGATATGTAGAGGCTGTATTAATTGCAATCGGATGCATCTCAACATCGATAGTAGGTGGTACAATAACAACAACCAAACTAGAGCAAACAACAGACTAGACGACAAGAGCATTTTATAGTGGGAGCTTTGAGACCTTAGAGGCATTAGAAGGTAAAGGAGAGAAATGAGAGATGGAGTAAATAGAGGCTAGATCAGGAGGGATTGGTCGTGGAAAGATATGGTTACCACCAACAATGGGAAGCTTTGGATTTGGAGCAGAAGCACGACCATTAGAGAACCAATGATTCTTTATTGGAAACCTAGAAAGTTTATATATATATAAATGTTTTTTTCCAAAAATTATATTTTTTTAATATTTTTGTATTTTAAAATACATTAGCAAACAGAAAATCTGAAACATAAAAAAAAAAGTTAGGTATTTTATAATATTTTTCTTAACTTATTTATTGGAAACCAAGAAAATTTATATTTATATATATACATATATATTATTTTTTTCCAAAAATAAGATTTTTTATAATATTTTTAATAGCAAGCAGAAAATCAGAAACATAAAAAAAGTTAGATATTTTATAATATTTTTCTTAAATTCTATATTAGAAATCGAGAAAGTTTATATATATATATATATTTTTTTCCAAAATAAGATTTTTTATAATATTTTTTTGGGAGACTCACAAAAATGCCCCTTTTTCAATACCCCTTTTCAAAAATGCCCCTTTTGGCTGTCAATTTCTAAAAATACCCCTTTTTATGTAAAAAAAGTCTAAATTACCCTTATTTTAATAAAAAATATCACAAATATATAAGTAAAACATGAGAATGTGCACACATCAAAATTACAAACTTGATTTTGTAAAAACTTGTAAAACCTTTAAAATACCTTTTAAAATTTTCCCGTAAAAATTTTTACCGCCAAAAAACTTTTTTTGCGGGAAAATTTTTGGCGAAAAAAATTTACAAAGTATTTTAAAGGTTTTTAAAAGGTATTTATAAGGTTTTACAATGTATTTTAAAAGGTTTTACAACGTATTTATAAGGTATTTATAAGATATTATAAGATTTTATAAGCTATTTTATAAGGTTTTACAAATAACTTGTAAAACCTTATAAGTACCTTGTAAAAGCTTTTAAAATACATTGTAAAACCTTACAAAACACTTGTAAAAACTCTGTAAAACCTTTAAAATACCTTGTAAAATTTTTCCGCCAAAAAAATTGCGGAATCACTTTTCCCGAAAAAAAAAATTTTGGCGGGAAAATTGCGGGATCACGTTTCCCGCCAAAAATTTGCGGGATCACTTTCCCGCCAAAAAATATTTTGTATTTTGTGGACCTAATTTTGTTTCAAATAAGTGTAAAGAGAAAGTGTGAAAAATACTATTTTTTAAGATAACAGAAACGTTCATGTTTTTGTCATTAAAAATTAAAAGAGAGCAAACTTAAAAATGGACTCTCAAATGGGGTATTTTTGAAAAAAAGTATTGAAAAAGAGGCATTTTTAACAATTTCTCTATTTTTTTTTGTTTTAATAGCAAACAGAAAATCTGAAACATAAAAAAAGTTAGATATTTTATATTCTTAAATTCTATATTAGAAAGAAACCGAGAAAGTTTATATATATATATATATATATATTCCAAAAAATTAGATTTTTATGATATTTTTTTATTTTAGTAGCAAACCGAAAATCTGAAACACAAAAAAATAAGTTAGATATTTTATAATATTTTTCTTAAATACATTAAAAACAGAAAATCTAACATTAATTGACAATTCCAATTTCAAGTAATCGACTTTTGAAATTGTTTTTTTTTTTTCTCGAACCTTTTTTTTTTTTTTTTTTTTTTTTGCTTGATTCAGGCCCCGATTTGTTTTTATTTATTTTTATGTTTTGCTTGAAAATGTTGTGTAGATTGTACGGAGAAATTAGGGAATACGACAAGAAGTTCCTAGAATCCTCTGGCGTTTCATCACTTATTATTATTAGTCTCTCTTTTTCTTTTTTCTTGGATTCTCTCCATTTTGCAGATGCATTACGCCATGAACAGTCATCCCGAGACCGAGATGATGGATAACGACTCCGCCGAGACGTTCATGCTCGACAAACCCAGCACCGCCAGAGATTTTCTCTCCGCCGCTCGTAGGCTCGTCGATCAAGGAGAGCCATCTCAAGCTCTTCAAGCGGTATTTTCGATTTCTTCTAGGTTTCTCTTCCTTTTCCTAATTTTTCCCCATTTTTGCATTTGAAACATTCTTTGGAGCTGTGTCACCTTTGGACTTTGATTAGGGTTCGTTGGAACTTCCTAAAGATTTAGTTGTTTGAATGGGTTTAGATTCTAATTAGATGCCACTGGCTCGCTTATATTTTTCTGCATAATTAGGATGAACAATTAATTTTTTAGAGGCTTTTGTTATGTTTAATCTTTCAAAAAGATAGATTTTATTCCTATGATCATTAGTCACCGTTATAACTTTAGATTCGAAAGCTCGAATGTGTTTCTTAAGATTGAACCATTACCTTCATCTCCATCAACTACTTCCCAACAGATACAGCAGCATCGGCTTCATTGCTTGGTTAAAAGACACCGGTGAAGTGAATAATGAAGTAGTTTACCGGTTCGGATTCATCAAGACTTTAAGCTGTTTGAATTCTGCAGATCGCAAGATCGAATTAGTTGCGGCTAGCTGATTTTTTTTTGTTTTGCTTTAGGATGAACAACTAGTTTTTGGAGGCTTTTGTTGTGTTTGATGAATCACAAAGATAGATTGGCATCTTTGTTACGTTATTTTATCCCTATGATCATTAGTTACCATTATAACGACGGATTTTATAGCTTGAATGTGTTTCATTAGTTTGATCTATTACATTCATTTCCTTCATCAAGTTGCCAACAGATACAGCAGGCATTGCAGTCGTCCCTTGGTAAAGTCTGTCTCTTCTATGGTGAAGTGAATAAAGAAGTAGTTTACGGGTTTGAATCCTATCACATCGCCTTCATCCATTGACTATCATATTAAGAAAATATAACATTGTAGAAGAATGATCTCTTTTTATTATAAGATAGTTGATTTAGTGTTCGCATAATAATATTGCTAGTTCTGACTTCTGACTCTGAGTATGCAAATTATTTTGATTTTCTTCTAGACTTTTAGAATGATAAAAGTGTTTTCCTTGTTGAACTGGGATTAGTTTGAGTGTTTTTCGCGTTTGTAGAAATCACGATTTCATTTCCCGTGCACCTGATTTGTGAGACTTGTATATAGACTGCATTGAACTTTTTTCTTTATGAAAAAACCCTTCCCTGAGTCAGTCTATCTTGTTCTGAACAGGTCGTGATGGCGATGAGAAACCAAGGAGGAGATGAGGCGGTACTTCATATATTGAACCGTACCCGTGAACTATACAAGCGTAGAATTCAAGAAACAGCTAGAATGGATCAGCTGGCTTCTATATTTGCCGAGTGTGCCATTACAGAAGCACAGCCTCTTGGGCATGAGCCAACAACATCAAAAGACTTATTTGGTACCAAAGAAACAGTTACAGCAGATTCTCATGGCATATCTATTCTGGAAAAAAGCGGGAGGTCACAGATCATGCTCGATGCCTTTGCTGACGGAAGCAGCTTTATCTGTCTGCAATGCGGTGGTCTGGTGAGCATCCATAGGAGAGATGAACACTATGCGTACTGGTGTAGCAATATGTAATACAAGGATGCTATTTTGTTGGCCATTATATGAGAAGTTGGCCATTATATGAGAAACTGCGGCATATTGCCTTCGCTGTAATATTGTGTTGCTAAATGTTGTTTATCTTTGAATGCAATGGGAGATAGATATATAACACTTCAAATTTGTCTTAACCTTTACATGTCATGTGTCTTATGCTTATCAATGAACTCGTAAACTGTATAGAATGTACTTTGTATCTTTTTGGCTTTGTACATTGCTCTCGTTTCAATTTTCACGTCTCAATCTTAAGATACTGGAACAAAAGTGGACACTAAACAAATATTTAATCATTTACAACAAACCAAAGAACAAATAAAACCGGTATTGTTCATACAAATATCTGCAACTTGATGATGAGGTTTATTTCCTCATCAGCTCCTTTAGTGATGTATAAGCTGTCAATTCTATCAACATGAAAAGAACAATCTGACTCCTAAAAAGCCATCAGCTATCTGTTAGCTACAACAAGCAATCAGCAGCACCTGCCGCTCGACGCTCGTCCTGGTGGTTCTCCTTAATGCGGTACACACGCCTAATAACGAAGTTTCCAATATCACACAAAACCTTAAGAGTTTTCCTCCCAGATGAAACACGGCAGCAAGTCTAGTCTCTGTTGTGCATGAATTGATCTTCGTTAGAAAAAGACAATGATATCCTCTCCAAGTTGCTTAAATAATCTAGGAAGGATTGATTAATTATTTACCTGCACCCATTTGTATGATCCTTTCCATAAAAGTCTCATACTCACAGGCAGAGAGAGCTTGAACACTAAAAGATTCTCTCAGAAAACGGTAAAAACCTTAATCACATGATCTTATTAGGCAGAGCCTTAAGTCGGGGTTTAGCCTTGAGGAGTGTTTCGTCACTGTGCCTAATCCACTCAGAGAGTCTCCATGGCTTTTGCCACTTCCATTTGAATTGAACGATCCACTGGTGATGACTTCTCTTCCACCTCCAAAGTTTCCCACCTTGTTTGCCTACAGCTGATAGTTTTCTCATCGATACTTGTCCCATCGGTACCATCTGCACACAGCAAAAGTACATAGGACTCTTAGACCCTTATAATGAAGCCTGTATCTGCAGCTCTTTATGCGCCAACATAATCCTAAGGAAGTAGAATAGAACGAATTTAACCTTCTTGTTTGTATCAAGAAATGCAGCCGATCCTCTCACTTTTCCGTTAGCAATGCCTGGGGTAAACTTGAGCTGTTTCTGTGCTGGCACGGTCATTGGAGAAGGTGTCGGGTCTTCAGCTAAATGTTTCACTGAACTCGGTGGGGTTCCCTATACCAACATTTAATTTTTCATGCCTTGCTATACTAACCAAAACTAAAGTAGACTGAAATATGGATATAATAGGGAATGTTGCATAATCTTACTAGTGAAGTTGCAACTGCTTGCTCCCTCAATTTTAACTCCTTTTCTGCTTCTTTCCTTCTCAACTCACTCTGCCTCAGAAGGCCAACAATTTCTTTGAACTGATCTTTCATTTCTTTTATTTCTACATCTTTCTCCCATAATTGGCACCTGCATTGGAAAAGTAAATGCATGAAAAGCTTGATTGAAGATTGAACTCTAATGCTGAAAACGATTTTCTTGAATGTTGGTTTGTCACTTGGAAACTCAAGGCACCTTGTTTCTGCAAGAGAGTTGAACATATACTGAAGCAAATTCTTTGCCTCTCCCATTGATCGTAGCTGGTTCCAGCGGCCACGGTTTGTAAAGGCACGCTCCCGTTCTTCTGCCTCAGAAAGTTGTGATGCCATCGCTACTAGAGAATTAGAAGATATACCAAGCATGTTCTCAAGTGAAGATATTCGGGCCATCCTTGCATTATGTGACAATGATGAAGCCCTGAAACGAAAACTAGTAAATAAGGACCGGGGAAAACTTAGAAAGCGATGAAAATTCATCAAAAAGTACCTAGCAAAGCCATTCTTTCCTCTTGGAGGACTTAATCCTTTCACTGCAAACTCATCTACTTGTCTTAAAACAGCCAACTCTTCTGCCAGCGCAGCTCGTCTGAAATTATCAAAATATGCATTATCAGTGACTAAACAGTCATTGTGAGGCTAAAATTATTTAAGAGGTTAAATGCAGTCGGGACATACACGTGGCTTTGTTTCTCGTACTCATGACGTACTTCATGCACATTCACCATGACTTCCAACTCATGATCAAGCCAACGCTGCAGCGACTTCTCATTGGTCTAAAGAGCATAAATTGAATTAGATTTCTCAAGAATCACAATGATACTAACAACACAAGATAAAGAAAAATGGGACCATGGTAAATCCATACCTGACCATTTGTTCCAAAGCCATTTGTACCAGCTGCATAAATAGTGTTTTACTTAGAATCTCAAAACACACAAAAAGTAACCATCTTATTCCTCAAAACATAAAGATAACTCATGCAGGGCCCAAGATATCTATGCCAACTGCTTCATGTATCAACTACTTTATGGGCAATTCTAAACAGACTTTGAAAATGTAACCCAACAATCAGCTAATTACTCAGTGACATGGTTCCATTAAATGGTTTTAAGTATTTTACCATTGTTCAAACCACAGAACACCAAATCGCAAAACATTATTGATCATACCTGAGTGGTCACGAGGAGATGATTTCCGAGCTTCTAACAACTCTTTCAACCTTTTGGTAGCCATTGCAGCCTCTTCTGTCTTCCTCTGAAGAACCTGAGAGTGAATATTTTCTTTAGCTTCACAGCTGAATCTTCTATTTTTTTTTTTTTTTTTTTCTTTCCTGGTCTTTCATAGATAATGGAAAATACTCAAGGTTCAAGCTTTCAAAATTCTATGTTAACAATCTTGTGCTTACCATTTTCTGGCGCTGATTTAAAGCTTGCAGCTTATGCCTTTCATACTCGCTCTTTCTCCCTTCTTTCCGTAACTGTGTTGCAGTGAAAGTTTAAGGTGCACTTAGAATCTAAGAGACTTTTGAGAATTGTGAAAGAAAATATCAACAGACTTAATTACGAAGAAGAAGGCAAAGGTACCTGCAAAAGTTCCTTCTCCCGGGAGGCTTTCCACTGTCGAAACTGTTCTGCTTCTTGTTTCATTCTGTGTTGCAGCTGAACCTAGAAAGGCAAGGAAGAGAATCAAACTAATGTACTTTCAAAGAGAAAATGTGACATGAGTCTATATGCATGACTTGAAAAAAAATTATGGATGCATTTCTAGAGTAAAACAAAAAGATGTATCATATTTATACCTTTTGTGCCTTGATGGATTGGATTTCATCTTGTAACCTCCGAGCCGCGTCATCACTCTTTTGTTTCTGCTTCAGTAGTTGAACCTGGCTCTCTTGCTTTTTCTTAAGGTCTAAAATCTGTGCTTCAAGCGCTTTTAAGTTCTGAGCATGAACGTCTTGCAACTTCTGTGCTTGACCATCAGAAGCAAGGTTCTCAATTTCAGCCAACAAACGGTTTCTCTCTTCCTGAAAAAAAAAAAGAGAAACCAGTTCAAGAACTCATAATATGTTTTGTTTTAATGAAACCCAAGCACCAATGCAAAATATATTCCACCTGAACGAATCGCTTTTCATCCTCCACCTCTGCAATTTTCTTTCCAAAATGTTGCTTTAAGGCAGCCGGATCATAGCCATCAAACAGCTTCATTTCAGACTGTTTTCATACATGATTATGCAGTTATAATCGAGAATAAATCTCTGTAAGCCAAAACGGAAATACGAGGCATTCCTATACATAAACAACAAGTAAAAGACACCTCTTTTTCCTCTAGACGGCGGTTCAGTTCATGCAACTCTTTGTCCATACTATTTTGCAAGAGCTTGTGCTCCCACTCCTTTGCCTCTTCGTCTATTTCCCTTGAATCACCTGCATATAATAAAAGCTCTCGTCTTGAATAACATAACCGTCTTTTAGTTTCAGCGTTCTTTTGAGTCTAAACGAAGACTCATTTCCACCTTCAACTAGTTATCTTTCTTATACCTGTTGTGGCTTCAACTATGAGGTAATTGGAGGACTCTATACTGTGCAAGCTTCTTTTCAGCCCATCGGGTCTGATAGAACCAACAATATCATCCTGCCACCAAATAATTCGACATTTCATAACAGTAACAAGGATCTAGTAATATTAGAGGGATAATAAGTATCAGTTAGAATACTACAGCTCGTATGTCTTTAAAGTCTTTCTCAGAATGCTCTACACCAGGACATCTGCTACGGTACTCATGAAGTTCCCGGCAAAGATCTTCATTAGCAGTTTCAAGCCAAGCAATCCTTTCTTTAAGAACCTACATAATCACACCAAGTCTTAACCTTTATACTTCTAAAAAAACTGCCGGAACCCCACATGTAAATCCAGACACTAAGGTTAACATACCTGGACTTCTGCACATGAGGATCCTCCGGTCCGTAAGGAGAGCTCTGCCTGCAAGTATTCTACCTGTTGACGCATTTTTAGCATCTCACTAGACACAGGATCTCTATTAACCTGTTTTAACAATAGAAATAGATAATTAGAGTAGTTTAATTTCAGTGAATAATTAGTTTCTTTGATTGACATATCTGAATAGCTTACAACAGGTTTATTCCGGATGTTTCGAGCACGGTTTGCATATTTCAAAGTATTAAGTGTTTCCTCCGCGTTAATATCTGCAGGACTGATGCAAGCTGGAACCCGAATAGCAAGCATAGAAAAATAAACGAGCATTAACCAAACTGGACAGGGCTTAAAGCAGAACTTCCTCAGAAAAATAAAAGAGAAAACTGCATTTTACCTATCATCACAGTTCTGCTGTTACCCCCAAGGGAATCCTAAGATATTAACATGCAAAACTTTTGAGAATGGAGCAAACACTGAAAAATGTGATATCAAGAAAATTGAAAACAAATATACCTGCAAAAGCCGTGTAAGTTTACTGTCTCTGTAAGGAACATGGGCACCATCTTTACGCTTTTTCTCATCTCCGAGCGCGCTGATGACATTACCAAGTGCAAGGAGGCCTTTGTTGATGTGAACTCCTGATGAAAAGAATCAACTTCCATTACACCCCAGTGATCAAAAAGCTAATAACTGGTCTTAAACCAAATGCAACAGAAGAACACCAACCTTCCTTAAATCTCAAACCGTCAGAACCAGTTCTTTTTGCTCGTTCTGAACCAGCAAGGTCTACTAGGTGCAACTTGGCA
Organism: Arabidopsis lyrata subsp. lyrata; assembly: GCF_000004255.2. Taxonomy (NCBI): domain Eukaryota; kingdom Viridiplantae; phylum Streptophyta; class Magnoliopsida; order Brassicales; family Brassicaceae; genus Arabidopsis; species Arabidopsis lyrata. The sequence goes on along the minus strand of NW_003302548.1, from coordinate 9,786,788 downwards.
CACAAATATTCTTCTTTCAAGCTCCCATTGTAAGCACCGTTTTCAGGAGAATCCGTATTAATTTTGCGCATTTGCTCCACGGTGATAGTGAAAATGGCATGTGAACGACTGCATACCCATAGAAGAAACACAAACTTTTATGAGTGTTTAAAGTTATTGACTGCAATGTCCTATTTGGGGTTTTAGATTGACATAAAAATAATAATAACACAAATATCATAAGTCACCTGGACTGATTGTTCATGTTAGTACTACCAGTAGCCCTGCTGACCGACCCTTGATCAAGGCAAGCAGCCATCTCTTTCAACGTACTGACACTTACTTCTGTGGATCCTGCTAGTGTGATAACACCGTTGGATGTTTCTCGGATCTGTATTGGTGGCTTCCCAGGGACATGTGCTACCTTGCCAACATGTCCAGTGTTAGTAGTGTCTGATTTATTAACAGTGCAAGGATCCAGCAAATCTTGAACCTCTTCTTTATGAATCTACCAAATAAAATCATTAATGGTCAGTCAGGTTACAAATGAACATACAAAGAAACTGCGGGTTGTGAAATCGAAAGGTGTTGAAAAGAACCTCGATAAAAGAAACATGAATCTGAAACTCAATCTGCTGCTTCAAAGTCTCTATCTTGCTGAAAAGAGCGTTCATAACTTGAGGGATGATTCCGGTTTGGCTGCTGTCTCCGCAGCCAGTACCCATTGTATATGTTTTACCCGAACCCGTCTGTCCATAAGCAAGAACCGTAGCATTGTAGCCTTGAAATAAACCGTCAACGAGCGGGGCAGCACATTCTTCATACATTTCAGTAGATGGAGAACCAGAGCTACCATATACATGATCAAATGTAAAAGAATGTGATCCAATTTGTACCTGCATCATTATTCACAACACCCAATTTTAAAAGAAATGTTTGATTTATACAATAAAATTTTCCAAATAACAATTAAGCTAGTATGAACAATTCCAATTCTCACATATTGAGTAATATACAAACTTTTAGACTTATTTATGCCGGAAGACCAGTAAAAAGGTCAGTGTTCAGAATTAGCAACAAAAACAATTGATCTAGTGAGCCAATCAATTAAGGAAATAATTTAATGATGCAATAATTCTAAAAACAGAGCTACTTGGTCAAACATGCATAAAATAAACACTCTGAAAAATCACTGATTCTAAAAACGTCGCGAGATCTAGATCTCAGGGAGAGACAATTCCGATTAAGAAAAAAAAAAAAAGCTAATCAGTTAGAATAAATTTCACCTAATAAAAAAAATCTTCTATTAGTCCAGATTAATCAGACAGAACAAAAGCCTCTGCTTTTAACATTATCGAAACTGGGGAAAAAAACAACTGTACCTGTGGTTTACCGGTAACGACAGTGACACAATCTTGACAACCTTGAATCCTTTCGTCGCCGATGAGTGGTCTGATGTGAACAGCAACCTTAACGGAACAATCATCCGGCGGCGGAGTAGATTCCATTGGAAGACGAGAAGAAGTAATCTAGAATCGAAGAAGAGAGAAAGAGAAGGAGAGAGAGAGAGACAGTGAAGTTGCAGACAGACAAATGTGGTTTGATGATGTGTTCGGAAAGAGAGAGAAAGAGACTTGGAAAATGAAAGGGTAGAAATGGAATTCAAAAAAGATAAAAACTTTTCCGAGGAGAGAGCTTAACCGCAACGACAATAACACTCTTTTAACTTCCCTTAGGCTTCACTCTTTAGTCCTTACTATCTCTTTCTTTCTTATAAACGGACCGACGTGACTTTACTTTCACTCTTTCCGGTTTTAACCTCTGTCTTTCTTTTCTTTCTATCTTTCATGTGTGACTTCTGACAAAAAGTGGTGGAGGAGAATATTTAAGCAAAGAGAGAAAATTAGGTCAAATTCTTTACTTTATTGCATGTGCCGTTGTAATGTACACATACCAAATGATTGTAGTTATTTATTACATGGAGTAAGAGTTTTAGGGTTTGGTTTGAAGTTGATTTAGCAAATTATCTGCTCACCTAAATTACAACTGTAAGTTTTGAGTTTTGTCTTCCTTATATTTGCAAATTGCAACTAACAATACCTTAAAAAAAAAAAAAAAAAAAAAAAAAAACTAAAACTAGTGGAGTTATGTCACACAAGCTATATGACCAACGGATTGGTTTAAAGGTTTACATCTAAACTACAATTCTTTATAGTCAGTTTGGTATTTAAATATGATTAGATAAGAAAACAGACACCGCCAAAAAAATGGGTTGGTGACGTAATTATGAAGCAAAGACGGCCATGATATACATATATTGAGATGAAAAGAAAAAAAACTAAATTATCAGTACAATGAGTAAGGCTTATGATAGGGTGTAATGAATTTCATTGAAAAGGTACTAAGAAAATTGGGTTTCTGTGAAAAATGGATTAATTGGATAATGTGGTGTATTACAACCGTCCAATATAGAGTTCTCATAAATGGACAACCTCGAGGACTAATAGTTCCAGAAAGGAGATTACGGCAAGGAGATCCGCTCTCTCCTTATTTATTTATTCTTTGTACAGAGGTATTAATTGCGAATATCCGAAAAGCAGAACGGGAAAAATTAATTACGGGTATTAAAGTAGCAACAGCAAGCCTTCCGGTGTCACATCTGTTATTTGCAGATGATAGTTTATTTTTTTGCAAGGCCAACAAGGATCAATGTGGGGTAATTTTAGAGATATTAAACAGATATGAAGCAGTTTCGGGTCAACAGATCAATTTTTTAAAATCATCAATCCAGTTTGGACACAAGGTAGATGATGACACCAAGGAAGAAATTAAATCAACCTTGGGCATCACTAACATCGGTGGTATGGGTTCTTATCTCGGATTGCCGGAAAGTCTAGGTGGTTCCAAGACAAAAATTTTCTCGTTTGTTAGAGATAGATTACAAACAAGAATTAACGGATGGTCGGCAAAATTTTTATCGAAAGGAGGGAAAGAAGTGATGATTAAATCGGTAGCTGCGGTATTACCAACTTATGTAATGTCGTGCTTCAGACTACCGAAAACAATCACTTCTAAACTTACTAGTGCGGTTGCTAATTTTTGGTGGAGTTCGAATGGTGATTCAAGAGGCATGCACTGGATGGCTTGGAATAAATTGTGTAATAGTAAATCGGAAGGGGGTCTAGGTTTTCAGAATGTAGATGATTTTAATTCGGCTTTATTAGCAAAACAATTATGGCGGTTGATCATGTTTCCGGATTCTCTTTTGGCAAAGGTTTTTAAAGGGCGGTATTTTCGGAAATCCAATCCATTGGAAAATATAAAGTCATACTCACCATCCTATGGATGGAGGAGTATCTGTTCAGCTAGATCTCTGGTTAACAAAGGACTTATTAAAAGAGTCGGATCTGGGAAATCCATCTCCGTTTGGGAGGATCCCTGGATTCCAGCTCAATTCCCGAGACCAGCAAAAAGTAATGGTTCAATTATTGATCCATCTTTAAAAGTTAACAATCTGATCGATAGTCGGTCGAATTTTTGGAATATTGATCTCTTACAGACGATCTTTGATCCAAAAGATGTTGAGCTTATAACTGCTCTTCCTGTGGGTGTGCCAACTAAAGAGGATACTTTGGGTTGGCATTTTACAAAATCCGGCAAATATACAGTCAAATCGGGATATCACACCACACGGATGGATGTATCGGAGACCAATTTATCTTTTATTGGACCAGATATCACACCATTAAAAGCACATTCTTGGCAAGTGCAGTGTCCACCGCAGATTCGTCATTTTTTGTGGCAAATTTTAACGGATTGTGTACCGGTAACAGAGAATTTAAGGAAAAGAGGAATTGATTGTGACACTGGATGCGCTAGATGTGGCGCACCAGAGGAAACAATCAATCATACTCTCTTTTAGTGCCATCCAGCAAGACAGATTTGGGCACTTTCACAGATTCCTACGGCTGTGGGTATTTTCCCCACATATTCTATCTTTACGAATTTTGATCATTTATTCTGGAGAATACCATCAGAATATGATTCATCAGTTTTTCCATGGATTATTTGGTATATTTGGAAGGCAAGGAATGATAAAGTATTTGAAAACATAGACAAAGATCCTCCAGAAGTGTTACGGTTAGCGGAAAAGGAGGCTCAGTTGTGGCAGTCGGCTCAATTAGAACTTCACAATGAAAATCTTGGTTCAGTGGATTTGGTAACTCGAACTCGAGTGAGGGATGTTTCTCTTGAGTCGAATTTTTCTGGGTATCGTTGCTTTGTGGACGGATCATGGAAAGAAAATGATAAGTTCTCAGGTACAGGGTGGTTTTGTACATCATCAAATGGAGAGCCGCCAACCATGGGAGCTGCCAACCTTCGAAGAAGTCTATCTCCGCTACATACAGAAGTCGAGGCCCTTCTATGGGCGATGAAGTGTATGATAGGTGCAGACAATCAAGAGGTAGCTTTCTTTACAGACTGTTCAGACCTAGTGAAGATGGTGTCTTCTCCAACCGAATGGCCGGCATTTTCAGTGTATTTGGAGGAGTTTCAGAGCGACAAGGATGAGTTCTCAAACTTCTCTTTATCTTTAATTTCTCGTAGTGCAAATATAAAAGCGGATAATCTGGCACGAAAAATTCGTACAGAACCGCTTCATATCACATATGTAAACAACATTCCTCGGAAATGACTCTTTTGAGCTCTAATTAATTTCGGATGACAAAAAAAAAAAAGATATTAGTAAAAAACCAAAAAGAGAAATTAAAGAAATGTTAGATATAAAAGTGAACATAGCCTTAACAGTAAACCCACAAAAAAATAGTGGATACGATCGTTGACAAAAAGGTATCATTTTTTTTTAAGCTTAATGCACAAATTAGGAAAAAGAAAAAGAAAAAAAAAAGAAAAAAGTAAAGGACGACTTTTGGAGAAAGGTCCACAAAGAGAGACAATGCGAGCTGGCGGATGAATCGTGGTCACGTGGCTGTAGCGATGGGTCCCAAAACTATCGGCTTTATGGGAAAGAACTCCGTACGCTTCACTGTCTAAGGCTAGTCGTCCACAAAATATTCGGACCCAAAAAAAATAACCGAAACCAATCCAAAAAATGAAGACCCAAATCCGAATGGAAAATTGTAAAAAATGTTTAGGATGAAGAAATATTAACTTTCGAAATGTTTAAATCGTAACGTTTGGTTTGACTTTGTCATTTTGAACATCACGTTAAATTTACGTTAAAAAAGATGATAACAGAGTTAACTTTCTACTAACAATCTTTTAAAACGATGTCGTTTTATAGAAATAAACGACAGAAACTGAGCACATGGAAAATCGAACCCATGACCTCTTAAAGGTCATAACAAACTCTCAACCACTAAACTCAGTAACATTATGTAATGATAGCAAACAACGTTATATATATACACAATTAATAATATGTCAAAATTAATTTTTTATTATTATTATATGTATACATAAAAAATCTTTGTTACGTGTATATATATACATAAAAATATTTATTATATATATATATATATACATACAAAATCTTCATTGTAGACATATACATAAAAATATTTATTGCGTATATATTGATACATCTATATATATATATATATAAATCGTTAATTTATTTTTAAAATATATACATATACATAAAATATATAATATATAATATATAAACATACATTAAAATATAGAAAATATAATATATATCTTTATATAAAATATATATATACATACAAATAAATATACATATATATATACATAAAAAAACTTTATTGCGTATAGATATAGTAATTTATGTCATTTTATCAAAAAGTTAAAACCAAATTTTACGATTTAAATCTTTATTGCGTATAGATATATTTAGATATGCAATAAAGATTTTTCATGTATATATATATTATAGATAAAGATATATACATATACATATATATATTATATTTTTCTATATTTCAATGTATATGTATATATATATATTATAAAATTAATTAAAGATATATATATATATATATAAAGATATATATATATAAAAAAAATATATATATGATATATATATATAAAATATATATATATAAAATATATATATATATAAAATATATATATATATATATATAATATATATATATATATTATTAAATTAATTTAAAATATATATATATAGTTCGGTTTGCTATTATAACATAACAAGTATTAAAGCTCGTACTACGTACGGCGCAATTATTTTTTGAATGATTCTATTTAGAATAGTTTCTGTATTGTTGAACAACAAAAAATTGTTTCTAGAATTTTATTAATCCAATAACCTTACACAAGCTTATTATGGCTTCCTCAAGTTTTGTAAGGGTGGACGAAGTCCCTATCAGTTTTTGTTTTGCATCTACGCTACTTTAGCAGCCATGATCTGGGTTGCATTTCTCTTTCTTATACTCAATCATACACACTAAACTTGTCATATTAGACTCCAAGAACCATACACAAGCTTATTATGGCTTCCACAAGTTTTGTAAGTGAGGACGAAGTCCCTATTAGTTTTTTGTTTTGCATCTACGCTACTTTAGCAGCAAGGATCCGAGTTGCATTTCTCTTTCTTATACTCAATCATACACACCAATCTTGTCATATTGGACTCCAAGAATCCTACACAAGCTTATTATGGATTTCCCAAGTTTTGTAAGTGAGGACGAAGTCCCTATGAGTTTTTTTTTTGCATCTACCTACTTTATCAGCTAGGATCCGGGTTGCATTTCTCTTTCTTATACTCAATCATACACACCAATCTTGTCAATATTGGACTCCAAGAACCCTACACAAGCTTATTATGGATTCCCCAAGTTTTGTAAGTGAGGACCAAGTCCTTATGAGTTTTTTTTTTGCATCTACACTACTTTAGCAGTAATGATTCGGGTTGCATTCCTCTTTCATATACTCAATCATACTCACCAATCTTGTCATATTGGACTCCAAGAATCCTACACAAGCTTATTATGGATTTCCCAAGTTTTTTAAGTGAGGACGAAGTTCCTATGAGTTTTTTTTTTTTGCATCTATGCTACGTTATCAGGCATAATCCGGGTTGCATTTCTCTTTCTTATACTCAATCATACACACCAATCTTGTCATATTGGACTCCAAAAATGCTAAACAAGCTTAATATGGCTTCCCCAAGTTTTGTAAGTGCGGACGAAATCCCTATGATTTGTTTGTTTGTTTTTGCATGCTATGCTGACTTTGACCAGCCAGGGATGCCAGGGTTGGCATGTTGCTGCTGTTGCTGTGATGACTGCAATGCATGACACACCCAATCTGGTGCATGATTGGACTCCAAGACCCCTACACAAGCTTATTATGGATTCCCCAAGTTTTGTAAATGAGACACAAGTCCTTATGAGTTTTTGT
>NW_003302548.1:7614874-7623001 GCF_000004255.2 Arabidopsis lyrata subsp. lyrata | reverse complement strand
TTTCTTATACTCAGTTATACATTCCAATCTTGTCATATTGGACTCCAAGAACCTTACACAACCTTATTATAGCTTCCACAAGTTTTGTAAGTGAGGACAAAGTCCCTATGAGTTTTTTTGTTTTGCATCTACGCTACTTTAACAACTAGGATCCGGGTTGCAATTCTCTTTCTTATACTCAGTCATACACACCAATCTTGTCATATTGGACTCCAGAACCCTACACAAGGTTATTATGGCTTTCACAAGTTTTGTAAGTGAGGACGAAGTCCCTATGAGTTTTTTTGGATTGCATCTACGTTAGTTTTGCAACCAGGATCCGGGTTGCATTTATCTTTCTTATACTCAGTCATACACACCAATCTTGTCATATTGGACTCAAAGAACCCTACACAAGCTTATTATGGCTTTCACAAGTTTTGTAAGTGAGGACGAAGTCCCTATGAGTTTTTTTTGTTTTTCATCTACCCTACTTTAACAACCAGGATCCGGATGCATTTCTCTTTCTCATACTTAGTCATACACACCAATCTTGTCATATTGGACTCCAAGAAGCCTACACAAGCTTATTATGGCTTCCCCAAGTTTTGTAAGGGAGGACGAAGTCCCTATGAGTTTTTTTGGTTTGCATCTACTCTACTTTAACAACAAGGATCCGGGTTGCATTTATCTTTCTTATACTCAGTCATACACACCAATCTTGTCATATTGGACTCCAAGAACCTTACACAAGCTTATTATGGTTTCCACAAGTTTTGTAAGTGAGGACGAAGTCCCTATGAGTTTTTCTGTTTTGCATCTACGCTACTTTAACAACTAGGATCTGGGTTGCATTTCTCTTTCTTATACTCAGTCATACACACCAATCTTGTCATATTGGACTCAAAGAACCCTACACAAGGTTATTATGGCTTTCACAAGTTTTGTAAGTGAGGACGAAGTCCCTATGAGTTTTTTTGGTTTTGCATCTACGGTACTTTAACAACCAGGATCCGGGATGCATTTCTCTTTCTCATACTCAGTCATACACACAAATCTTGTCATATTGGACTCCAAGAAGCCTACACAAGCTTATTATGGCTTTCACAAGTTTTGTAAGTGAGGACGAAGTCCCTATGAGTTTTTTTTGTTTTGCATCTACTCTACTTTAGCAACCAGGATCCGGGTGGCATTTATCTTTCTTATACTCAGTTATACACACCAATCTTGTGTCATATTGGACTCCAAGAACCTTACACAACCTTATTATAGCTTCAACAAGTTTTGTAAGTGAGGACAAAGTCCCTATGAGTTTTTTTGTTTTGCATCTACGCTACTTTAACAACTAGGATCCGGATTGCAATTCTCTTTCTTATACTCAGTCATACACACCAATCTTGTCATATTGGACTCCAATAACCCTACACAAGGTTATTATGGCTTTCACAAGTTTTGTAAGTGAGGACGAAGTCCCTATGAGTTTTTTTGTATTGCATCTACGTTAGTTTAGCAACCAGGATCCGGGTTGCATTTATCTTTCTTATACTCAGTCATACACACCAATCTTGTCATATTGGACTCAAAGAACCCTACACAAGCTTATTATGGCTTTCACAAGTTTTGTAAGTGAGGACGAAGTCCCTATTATTGAACCGAATGAGCACAAGCCATGGAGTTCATAAGAAGCTAAGGAGAGTCAAGGCCGAAGTTCTCATGACAAGGCCAAAGATCTCACCAAGACACGGATGTGCAAGATTCGTGTAAAGTCACCAAGACGCCGAAGTGCAAAATTGGTGTAAAGTCACCAAGACACCGAAGTGCAAAATTGGTGTAATCTCGTAAGAAGAGTCAAGGCCGATGCTCTCAAGACAAGGCCGAAGACGAAACACCAATGTGCAAAATTAGTGTCAAAGTTATCATGACCTAATGTGCATAATTGGTGTCAAAAGATTATCAAGACCGGATGTGCAAAATCCGTGTAAGATGATCAAGTAGCGGACGTGCAATGTTCGGGTCGATCAAGAACCGAGTGTGCAAAGTTCGTGTAAAGTCAAGAGGAGAATGTACAAAGTCCGGGTCGAAGATAAAGATGTGCAAAATTGGTGTCAAACCAATCACACTTAGTAGCCCGAGATTCAAATGCGTTTAAGCGCCAAAAGGAGTCTCATGTGGATAAGAAAGCAAGCAACTTGCAAGGAGGACCACATGGGACATCATCAAGGACGCTCCTCTCTCTCCTAAGAGCCACATGTTGCGTTTTGAGGAAAAGCAACAAGTGGGAAGATATTTTGGAGCCATCACCTTCTAGAATGGTCCAAATCACTCTAAGCCACACGATCTACAACTTGTGGACGTTTTGGTAGATATGACCGTTAGATTTAGGTCTAGAAATGAGACAATTTGTCTCTTCTACTTTGTGTATAAATATGTAACACATGCTCATTAATAAAGCTAAGCTCTCACACTTGAGAAACCAAATCACTCTTTGTGAGATGTCTTCCCCTTTATACAAAATCGTTTCTTTACACAAACATGGGTAGATTAGGCTCTTGAATATTCTTGGGGACGAGCCCAAGCATTGGCAAAGCTTGGTCTCTAACCTTCCTCAATCCGATTCTACTCCATTCTTCTAATCGACTCGAAAAGGGTTTTGGGTTATCTTTGGTATGAGAGAGTTCTTCCTCTCATGCTTATCCTTGAGCATACACAGCCCACATTGAAGTGTATAGCTCCTATTTTACCTCAAGAACAGCTCACATTGAGTTAGTTTCTTGATAGATTTACACATGAACACACAAACCCAATTTTGGTGTTCTTGTGATTCTCTTTGAGTGAAGCATGAGCTGCTCACTCTTGATTTGTCCCAGGCTCATAACCTGGCCATATTCCGCATATATTCTAACATGGTATCAGAGCCATGGTTAGGAGAACCATGGTTTCAAAGCCACAAAGAAGATGGCGATTTGAAGCTGTTCTTGAAGCTCTTGAAGTAGATCATGAAGACTGCTCGTTTTGGAGTTATCAAGGCAGTTTGGAGCAGATCTTGAAGCCCACGAAGTAGATAACAAAGACTGCTCGTTTTGGAGTTCACAAGGCTGCTCACACACCCCACATACTCTCAATCTCACCTCAAGAAAACAAAGCTAAGAACTTTGTCCATTGGCACTCTTGAGTCCATACTCTTTATACTCTTATACTTGGTTACTTTATTCTCTTATTCTTGGTAACATACACTTTATTTTTTGTCATTAATTCTCAGGCTTATGCCTTCCATCTCTTCTTGATGATTTTTCCAAGAAGAAATGGCGATTTGGAGCTGTCCTTGAAACATAAGAAGTGGTCATGTAAGAAGCCTTAGAAGACTTGTCTTGAAGTTGTTCCATGAAGGGATAATGAGGAAGGATTGGCTTTAAGAGCTAAGTGGCTGCTAGGCTTGGTGTTGTCAAGAAGGTGCCCAAAACTGTTCTTAAAATCTCAAGCTTCAAAGGAAGCTACAAAGAAGTTACAAAAAAAAAAAAAAAAAAAAGAAGCTACACAAGCGGTTGAAGTGTAGAACCGGTGTTCATCAAGCTTGGAGGTCAATCGGTGACCACTCCACAAGAGAAGACCATGATAGTAGTAAGCTCCGAAAGACAAGGATGACCCGAGAGAAGAGTAAAGATGGCTCTCTCAAGCGAGGTGAACCTATTAGTTCTTAAGCGAGAGGGATAAAGCTAGATGGAGGATCACGTGGAGATGTTGAGCTGGTGGCAAACCAATGGATCACTCTCCATCACGTTTTTGGTGCTTATGTGAAGAAATGAAGCTTTAAAACCGTTTAAAGGAGCCTTAAGAAGCTTTAAAACGTTTGAAGAAGCAACAAGAAGCAGCACAAGAAGGTGCTAATACAAAGAAGAATCCAGCCTAGTCGATCTCAAGGCTGACCCAAGAGGAAGATCCATAAAGGTGAACCTAAGAGGCTGACCAAAGAAGAAGACTAAGGTGTAACAAGTGATCTTAACAATCGCTTGAAGGCTACTCGGCATACAACCCGAGTTAGCAACCCATGGAGAAGAAGAGGTGGATGAAGACCAAGGAGACATCAACCATAAAGAGAGAGACCTATGAAGGCTGAAGCTCAAATGGTGGTGCCAAGAGTCTCATCCAACCCATACAACAATGAAGACAAAAGGCTATCTCTAAACCCTTACTCTTTCATTGTTATTTTTCATATCAATGCTCATTTATAAATGCATAATTTGATCATATAGATAGACTTCCTTATTGAAATGAATCCGCATGATTAGCTTACAAATTAAATTGTCATTTAAATAGTTAAGCATAATTTAAAACGGATTTAGGAGTAATCATTTGATTAGAATTGTGTAATTATTTGAATTAAATTGTCATGATTAAAATCTGAAATTTAATTTGGTCATTTGCATTGGTATTGAATTTAAACCGGATTTATAGCATGATTAATCTTGAATTTACATGTTTAAATTCCGAATTTTATTTGTGGATTAAAAGGACTTAGTCTTAATCAAAAGCTAGTTCATTTTAATCTTGTTTACTCTATCTTACTCATACTAAGCTTATATTCTTATGGCATATACTTAAGATTTCTTTACATCTCTTTATTGAAGGTGTAAAAGAGAAGTGAGCCATTTTGGAAGCTAGATGAGAAGAAGAAGAAGCGGTTGAAGATTGGAAGCTATGGCATGTCACGGGAGAATTGGCGGTTTGACAAAGGAAGATCAATCCATGGTGGTGACCGAAAGGAGGAGTTCCTTAAGCGAGTACACACACGGAGGAGTAGAGTCTTATCGAGAGTCAAAGCAATTCCATCCAAACCATGACCATAGCTACATCATTCAACCATAAAGACTACACTCTTTTTCCCTTAAGCAAAGTTTTATCCCAAGTGGTTTTCTTTGCTAAGGTTTTTAACGAGGTAGTCCTTTATGTGTTGCAAGCTTGGTCTTTGGTTCCCGCCGATCAAGCTTGGGGGGGAGTATTAAGAAGAAAAGGCTAATCCAAAGCCTAAGGCCGAAGTCTACAAGACGAGGCCAAGTTGGTGTGGTTCAAGGAAGCATGACTTGACCACGCTCATCAAAGTCCAAGCTTTAACCTTCGTCCCTTACGGTTAAAGCTTGAGGGGGAGTATTGAACCGAATGAGCACAAGCCATGGAGTTCATAAGAAGCTAAGGAGAGTCAAGGCCGAAGTTCTCATGACAAGGCCAAAGATCTCACCAAGACACGGATGTGCAAGATTCGTGTAAAGTCACCAAGACGCCGAAGTGCAAAATTGGTGTAAAGTCACCAAGACACCGAAGTGCAAAATTGGTGTAATCTCGTAAGAAGAGTCAAGGCCGATGCTCTCAAGACAAGGCCGAAGACGAAACACCAATGTGCAAAATTAGTGTCAAAGTTATCATGACCTAATGTGCATAATTGGTGTCAAAAGATTATCAAGACCGGATGTGCAAAATCCGTGTAAGATGATCAAGTAGCGGACGTGCAATGTTCGGGTCGATCAAGAACCGAGTGTGCAAAGTTCGTGTAAAGTCAAGAGGAGAATGTACAAAGTCCGGGTCGAAGATAAAGATGTGCAAAATTGGTGTCAAACCAATCACACTTAGTAGCCCGAGATTCAAATGCGTTTAAGCGCCAAAAGGAGTCTCATGTGGATAAGACAGCAAGCAATTTGCAAGGAGGACCACATGGGACATCATCAAGGACGCTCCTCTCTCTCCTAAGAGCCACATGTTGCGTTTTGAGGAAAAGCACCAAGTGCGAAGATATTTTGGAGCCATCACCTTCTAGAATGCTCCAAATCACTCTAAGCCACACGATCTAACAATTGTGGACGTTTGGGTAGATATGACCGTTAGATTTAGGTCTAGAAAGGAGACAATTGGTCTCTTCTACTTTGTGTATGAATAGGTAACACATGCTCAGTAATAAAGCTAAGCTCTCACACTTGAGAAACCAAATCACTCTTTGTGAGATGTCTTCCCCGGTATACAAAATCGTTTCTTTACACAAACATGGGTAGATTAGGCTCTTGAATATTCTTGGGGACGAGCCCAAGCATTGGCAAAGCTTGGTCTCTAACCTTCCTCAATCCGATTCTACTCCATTCTTCTAATCGACTCGAAAAGGGTTTTGGGTTATCTTTGGTATGAGAGAGTTTCTTCCTCTCATGCTTATCCTTGAGCATACACAGCCCACATTGAAGTGTATAGCTCCTATTTTACCTCAAGAACAGCTCACATTGAGTTAGTTTCTTGATAGATTTACACATGAACACACAAACCCAATTTTGGTGTTCTTGTGATTCTCTTTGAGTGAAGCATGAGCTGCTCACTCTTGATTTGTCCCAGGCTCATAACCTGGCCATATTCCGCATATATTCTAACACCTATGAGTTTTTTTTGTTTTGCATCTACCCTACTTTAACAACCAGGATCCGGGTTGCATTTCTCTTTCTCATACTCAGTCATACACACCAATCTTGTCATATTTGACTCCAAGAAGCCTACACAAGCTTATTATGGCTTCCCCAAGTTTTGTAAGGGAGGACGAAGTCCCTATGAGTTTTTTTGTTTTGCATCTACTCTACTTTAACAACAAGGATCCGGGTTGCATTTATCTTTCTTATACTCAGTCATACACACCAGTCTTGTCATATTAGACTCCAAGAACGCTACACAAGCTTATTATGGCTTTCACAAGTTTTGTAAGTGAGGACGAAGTCCCTATGAGTTTTTTTGTTTTGCATCTACGCTACTTTAACAACTAGGATCCGGGTTGCAATTCTCTTTCTTATACGCAGTCATACACACCAATCTTGTCATACTGGCCTCAAAGAACCCTACACAAGCTTATTATGGCTTTCACACGTTTTGTAAGTGAGGACGAAGTCCCTATGAGTTATTCTGTATGCATCTACGTTAGTTTAGCAACCAGGATCCGGGTTGCATTTATCTTTCTTATACTCAGTCATACACACCAATCTTGTCATATTGGACTCAAAGAACCCTACACAAGATTATTATGGCTTTCACAAGTTTTGTAAGTGAGGACGAAGTCCCTATGAGTTTTTTTTTGCTTTGCATCTACGCTAGTTTAGCAACCAGGATCTGGGTTGCATTTCTCTTTCTTATACTCAGTCATACACTACAATCTTGTCATATTGGACTCCAAGAACCTTACACAAGCTTATTATGGTTTCCACAAGTTTTGTAAGTGAGTACGAAGTCCCTATGAGTTTTTTTGTTTTGCATCTACGCTACTTTAACAACTAGGATTCGGGTTGCATTTCTCTTTCTTATACTCAGTCATACACACCACTCTTGTCATATTGGACTCAAGAACCCTACACAAGGTTATTATGGCTTTCACAAGTTTTGTAAGTGAGGACGAAGTCCCTATGAGTTTTTTTTGCTTTGCATCTACGCTAGTTTAGCAACCAGGATCTGGGTTGCATTTCTCTTTCTTATACTTAGTCATACACACCAATCTTGTCATATTGGACTCCAAGAACCTTACACAAGCTTATTATGGTTTCCACAAGTTTTGTAAGTGAGGACGAAGTCCCTATGAGTTTTTTTGTTTTGCATCTACGCTACTTTAACAACTAGGATCCAGGTTGCATTTCTCTTTCTTATAATCAGTCATACACACCAATCTTGTCATATTGGACTCAAAGAACCCTACACAAGGTTATTATGGCTTTCACAAGTTTTGTAAGTGAGGACGAAGTCCCTATGAGTTTTTTTGTTTTGCATCTACGGTACTTTAACAACCAGGATCCGGGATGCATTTCTCTTTCTCATACTCAGTCATACACACCAATCTTGTCATATTGGACTCCAAGAAGCCTACACAAGCTTATTATGGCTTCCCCAAGTTTTGTAAGGGAGGACGAAGTCTCTATGAGTTTTTTTTGTTTTGCATCTACTCTACTTTAACAACAAGGATCCGGGTTGCATTTATCTTTCTTATCCTCAGTCATAGACACCAGTCTTGTCATATTGGACTCCAAGAACCCTACACAAGCTTATTATGGCTTTCACAAGTTTTGTAAGTGAGGACGAAGTCCCTATGAGTTTTTTTTGTTTTGCATCTACTCTACTTTAGCAACCAGGATCCGGGTTGCATTT
>NW_003302548.1:7612965-7614774 GCF_000004255.2 Arabidopsis lyrata subsp. lyrata | reverse complement strand
ATTATGGCTTTCACAAGTTTTGTAAGTGAGGACGAAGTCCCTATGAGTTTGTTTTGCTTTGCATCTACGCTAGTTTAGCAACCAGGATCTGGGTTGCATTTATCTTTCTTATACTCAGTCATACACACCAATCTTGTCATATTGGACTCCAAGAACCTTACACAAGCTTATTATGGTTTCCACAAGTTTTGTAAGTGAGGACGAAGTCCCTATGAGTTTTTTTTGTTTTGCATCTACGCTACTTTAACAACTAGGATCCGGGTTGCATTACTCTTTCTTATACTCAGTCATACACACCAATCTTGTCATATTGGACTCAAAGAACCCTACACAAGGTTATTATGGCTTTCACAAGTTTTGTAAGTGAGGACAAAGTCCCTATGAGTTTTTTTTGTTTTGCATCTACGCTACTTTAACAACCAGGATCCGGGATGCATTTCTCTTTCTCATACTCAGTCATACACACCAATCTTGTCATATTGGACTCCAAGAAGCCTACACAAGCTTATTATGGCTTCCCCAAGTTTTGTAAGGGAGGACGAAGTCCCTATGAGTTTTTTTGTTTTGCATCTACTCTACTTTAACAACAAGGATCCGGGTTGCATTTATCTTTCTTATACTCAGTCATACACACCAGTCTTGTCATATTGGACTCCAAGAACCCTACACAAGCTTATTATGGCTTTCACAAGTTTTGTAAGTGAGGACGAAGTCCCTATGAGTTTTTTTTTGTTTTGCATCTACTCTACTTTAGCAACCAGGATCCGGGTGGCATTTATCTTTCTTATACTCAGTTATACACACCAATCTTGTGTCATATTGGACTCCAAGAACCTTACACAACCTTATTATAGCTTCCACAAGTTTTGTAAGTGAGGACAAAGTCCCTATGAGTGTTTTTGTTTTGCATCTACGCTACTTTAACAACTAGGATCCGGGTTGCATTTCTCTTTCTTATACTCAGTCATACACACCAATCTTGTCATATTGGACTCAAAGAACCCTACACAATGTTATTATGGCTTTCACAAGTTTTGTAAGTGAGGACGAAATCCCTATGAGTTTTTTTTGTTTTGCATCTACTCTACTTTAGCAACCAGGATCCGGGTTGCATTTATCTTTCTTATACTTATTGAACCAAGTGAAGAGAAAGATCCATCCGCACTTCCAATCGGTTGGTCCGATCGGTTGCACAACCGATCGGAGCCACTCGTCTGTACGGTGAAGAAAAGGATGTGTGCTTTGCCGCTCGGTTGTGCCGATCGGTTGCACAACCGATCGGAACCTCATTGCTCTTCCGATCCGTTATGCCAATCGGTTGCACAACCGATCAGAACTCTTCTACATCTTGTCCGTACAAGGCCGTCCGTACAAGTTAAGGAGAGGCCGTCCGTACAAAGTTGTGATCGGCCATTTAGGATATTCTCAAGCCTTCTAAGAGCTTCTAAGTGTCATCCAAAGCTTCCAAAGCATCTAGAAGCCTCCGGATCCTTCCCGAGCCTTCCTTATAGCCGTTGCAAGTTCAAAAGGAGGAAGAAGACAAGAGTTGCTTTATGCCTTGCTTTATGACGTGTCTTGGACTTGCTTTTGGGTCTTCATGACCGTTGGACCTTCTAGAAGCTATTTGAATTGAATGGTGGAGATTTAAAGAGAGAAAAGAAGGGCTAGGATTAAAGGGGATTGTGAGACACCTTAACCTAGTTCTCTTTCTATATAAAGGCTAGTAGCCTCATTGTAAACTAAACACACAAGATTATTAGACAAGCTCTTATATCAAATTCGTGTAGCTCTCTCTTCTTTACTTGTGTT
>NW_003302548.1:7607184-7608442 GCF_000004255.2 Arabidopsis lyrata subsp. lyrata | reverse complement strand
GAGAGCAAAGGACCAAGGAAATTTGGGGTCGCAACCCTTCAACAATACCGTCGGAAAGCAATTCCAAGGGAAAGGAAGATCAAACACTTGGGTCCGTGATGAAAGTCTATATTGCGACATTCATAAAGTAACCGGACATTTAACCAAGGATTGCAGCGTTCTTAAAAAGCACCTCGCAGAGCTTTGGGCTAGTGGCGATCTTTCTAAATTCGATATAAAAGATTTTGTGAAGGAATACCACGAAGCAAAGGAAAACTCCAAAGATCAAGATTCCAAAAGACCAAGGTTATCCAACGAGGAAGAACCAAGGAGTTCGAAGGGTAAGATCAATGTGATTCTAGGAGGTTGCAGATTTTGCGGGGATTCAATAAGTTCCATCAAAAAACATAGACGAAATGTCTTACTCAAAGCAAGCTTGAGCGAAGAAATTGATTTTCAAGGTGCCTCAATATCATTTAACGAAGAAGAAACGCGGCATCTCAAAAGACCGCATGATGATGCTCTAGTCATTACTCTTGATGTCGCTAACTTCGAAGTATCAAGGATCCTTATAGATACAGGCAGTTCGGTCGACTTGATCTTTTAAAGTACTCTAGAAAAAATGGGAATCAGCCGAGGAGACATAGTAGGACCCCCATCTCCGTTAGTTGCGTTCACAAGCGAGTCAGCCATGTCTCTCGGAACAATCAAGCTACCGGTCCTTGCCAAGAAGGTATCGAAGATCGTGGACTTCGTTGTCTTCGATAAGCCCGCAGCTTACAACATCATCCTCGGGACTCCCTGGATTTATCGAATGAAAGCAGTCCCCTCTACATACCATCAATGTATCAAATTTCCAACATCAAATGGGGTGGAAACAATTCGGGGAGATCAAGAAGCTTCACGGACGTGTTACTTAGCTAGCCACCGTTTGAAGATCCAATAGCAATTAACAAAGCCCGCAAAAGAAGGACTAAGGCAAAAATTTCCTAGTGGGCAGGAAAAAGAGGGTGTGGTAGTCGAAGTGGTATTGGAAGAAGACAAACCAGATCGGAAAATTCGAATTGGAGCAACGTTGACTGGCCAAATAAAAGAAGCTTTGATCGAACTCTTAAGGAAAAACAAAGCATCATTTGAATGGTCAGCAGCGGACATGCCTGGCATAAATCCGAGTATAATTTGTCATGAACTAAACGTGGATCCAAGCTTCAAACCGGTGAAACAAAAAAGAAGAAAGCTTGGAGTGGAGCGGGCAAAAATAGTAAATGACGAAGGGATA
>NW_003302548.1:7585450-7586755 GCF_000004255.2 Arabidopsis lyrata subsp. lyrata | reverse complement strand
CCCACGAGTTTTTTTGTTTTGCATCTACGCTACTTTAACAACTAGGATCCGGGTTGCAATTCTCTTTATTATACTCAGTCATACACACCAATCTTGTCATATTGGACTCCAAAAACTCTACACAAGCTTAATATGGCTTCCCCAAGTTTTGTAAGTGAGGACGAAGTCCCTATGAGTTTTTTTGTTTTGCTTCTACTCTACTTTAGCAACCAGGATCCGGGTTGCATTTCTCTTTCTTATACTCAGTCATACACACCAATCTAGTCATATTGGACTCAAAGAACCCTACACAAGCTTATTATGGCTTTCACACGTTTTGAAAGTGAGGACGAAGTCCCTATGAGTTTTTTTTGCTTTGCATCTACGCTAGTTTAGCAACCAGGATTCGGGTTGCATTTCTCTTTCTTATACTCAGTCATACACACCAATCTTGTCATATTGGACTACAAGAACCTTACACAAGCTTATTATGGCTTGCACAAGTTTTGTAAGTGAGGACGAAGTCCCTATGAGTTTTTTTTGTTTTGCATCTACGCTACTTTAACAACCAGGATCCGGGGTGCATTTCTCTTTCTAATACTCAGTCATACACACCAATCTTGTCATATTGGACTCCAAGAAGCCTACACAAGCTTATTATGGCTTCCCCAAGTTTGGTAAGGGAGGACGAAGTCCCTATGAGTTTTTTTGTTTTGCATCTACTCTACTTTAGCAACCAGGATCCGGGTTGCTTTTATCTTTCTTATACTCAGTCATACACACCAGTCTTGTCATATTGGACTCCAAGAACCCTACAAAAGCTTATTATGGCTTTCACAAGTTTTGTAAGTGAGGACGAAGTCCCTATGAGTTTTTTTGTATTGCATCTACGCTAGTTTAGCAACCAGGATCCGGGTTGCATTTATCTTTCTTATACGCAGTCATACACACCAATCTTGTCATATTGGACTCAAAGAACCCTACACAAGCTTATTATGGCTTTCACAAGTTTTGTACGTGAGGACGAAGTCCCTATGAGTTTTTTTGCTTTGCATCTACGCTACTTTAGCAACCAGGATCCGGGTTGCATTTCTCTTTCTTATACTCAGTTATACACACCAGTCTTGTCATATTGGACTCCCTACACAAGCTTATTATGGCTTTCACAAGTTTTGTAAGTGAGGACGAAGTCCCTATGAGTTTTTTTCTTTGCATCTACGCTAGTTTAGCAACCAAGATCCGGGGTTGCATTTCATTATCTTATACTTAGTCATACACACCAATCTTGTCATATTGGACTCCAAGAACTCTACACAAGCTTATTAT
>NW_003302548.1:7581976-7583410 GCF_000004255.2 Arabidopsis lyrata subsp. lyrata | reverse complement strand
GGATCCGGGTTGCATTTCTCTTTCTTATACTCAGTCTTACACACCAATCTTGTCATATAGGACTCCAAAAACCATACACAAGCTTATTATGTCATCCACAAGTTTTGTAAGTGAGGACGAAGTCCCTATGAGTTTTTTTTTGTTGCATCTACTCTTCCTTAGCAGCCAGAATCCGGGTTGCATTTCTCTTTCTTATACTCAGTTATACACACCAGTCTTGTCATATTGGACTCCAAGAACCCTACACAAGCTTATTATGACTTTCACAAGTTTTGTAAGTGAGGACGAAGTCCCTATGAGTTTTTTTGCTTTGCATCTACGCTAGTTTAGCAACCATGATCCGGGGTTGCATTTCACTATCTTATACTCAGTCATACACACCAATCTTGTCATATTGGACTCCAAGAACTCTACACAAGCTTATTATGGCTTCCCCAAGATTTGTAAGTGAGGACGAGGTCCCTATGAGTTTTTTTGTTTTGCATCTACGCTACTTTAATAACCAGGATCCGGGTTGCATTTCTCTTTCTTATACTCAGTCATACACACCAGTCTTGTCATATTGCACCCCAAAAACCCTACACAAGCTTATTATGGCTTCTCCAAGTTTTGTAAGGGAGGACGAAGTCCCTATGAGTTTTTTTGTTTTGCATCTACTCTACTTTAGCAACCAGGATCCGGGTTGCATTTCTCTTTCTTATACTCAGTCATACACACCAATCTTATCACATTGGACTCCAAGAACCTTACACAACCTTATTATGGCATCCACAAGTTTTGTAAGTGAGGACGAAGTCCCTATGAGTTTTTTTGTTTTGCATCTACGCTACTTTAACAACCAGGATCCGGGTTGCATTTCTCTTTCTAATACTCAGTCATACACACCAATCTTGTCATATTGGAGTCCAAGAAGCCTACACAAGCTTATTATATCTTCCCCAAGTTTGGTAAGGGAGGACGAAGTCCCTATGAGTTTTTTTTGTTGCATGTACTCTTCCTTAACAGCCAGGATCCGGGTTGCATTTTTCTTTCTTATACTAAGTCATACACACCAATCTTGTCATATTGGACTCCATGAACCTTACACAAGTTTATTAAGGCTTCCACAAGTTTTGTAAGTGAGGACGAAGTCCCTATGAGTTTTTCTGTTTTGCATTCTACGCTACTTTAACAACCAGGATCCGGGTTGCATTTCTCTTTCTTATACTCAGTCATACACACCAATCTTGTCATATTGGACTCCAAGAACTCTACACAAGCTTATTATGGCTTCCCCAAGTTTTGTAAGTGAGGACGAGGTCCCTATGAGTTTTTTTGTTTTGCATCTACGCTACTTTAATAACCAGGATCCGGGTTGCATTTCTCTTTCTTATACTCAGTCATACACACCAATCTTGTCATATTGCACTCCAAAAACTCTACACAAGCTTATTA
>NW_003302548.1:7526649-7580952 GCF_000004255.2 Arabidopsis lyrata subsp. lyrata | reverse complement strand
TTTTGTTTTGCATCTACGCTACTTTAATAACCAGGATCCGGGTTGCATTTCTCTTTCTTATACTCAGTCATACACACCAATCTTGTCATATTGCACTCCAAAAACCCTACACAAGCTTATTATGGCTTCTCCAAGTTTTGTAAGGGAGGACGAAGTCCCTATGAGTTTTTTTTGTTTTGCATCTACTCTACTTTAGCAACCAGGATCCGGGTTGCATTTCTCTTTCTTATACTCAGTCATACACAGCAATCTTATCACATTGGACTCCAAGAACCTTACACAAGCTTATTATGGCATCCACAAGTTTTGTAAGTGAGGACGAAGTCCCTATGAGTTTTTTTGTTTTGCATCTACGCTACTTTAATAACCAGGATCCGGGTTGCATTTCTCTTTCTTATACTCAGTCATACACACCAATCTTGTCATATTGTACTCCAAAAACCCTACACAAGCTTATTATGGCTTCTCCAAGTTTTGTAAGGGAGGACGAAGTCCCTATGAGTTTTTTTGTTTTGCATCTACTCTACTTTAGCAACCAGGATCCGGGTTGCATTTCTCTTTCTTATACTAAGTCATACACACCAATCTTGTCATATTGGACTCCATGCACCTTACATAAGTTTATTAAGGCTTCCACAAGTTTTGTAAGTGAGGACGAAGTCCCTATGAGTTTTTTTGTTTTTCATCTACGCTACTTTAGCAACCAGGATCCGGGTTGCATTTCTCTTTCTGATACTCAGTCATACACACCAATCTTGTCATATAGGACGACTCCAAAAACCATACACAAGCTTATTATGTTTTCCACAAGTTTTGTAAGTGAGGACGAAGTCCCTATGAGTTTTTTTTGTTGCATCTACTCTTCCTTAGAAGCCAGAATCCGGGTTGCATTTCTCTTTCTTATACTCAGTCATACACACCAATCTTGTCATATTGGACTCCAAAAACCATACACAAGCTTATTATCGCTTCCCCAAGTTTTGTTAAAGAGGACGAAGTCCCTATGAGTTTTTCTGTTTTGCATTCTACGCTACTTTAACAGCAAGGATCCGGGTTGCATTTCTCTTTCTTATACTCAGTCATACACACCAATCTTGTCATATTGGACTCCAAGAACCTTAAAAAAGCTTATTATGTGATATCTCTGTATTTTACCTCTTTTTAGCACACATTTCTTATGCATTTAGCTTAGTTTCCTCTCTGTTTCATTGCATCAATAGTCCTTTTTCATAAGATTTTCATCACTTAGTACGATTTGCATTGCATGGCGTAGCATGTTGCATATTGGATGAGTTTCAGGTACTTTGGAGCTTATTTGGGACTTAATGAAGCAAGGAGGAACCAACACGACCTTGGAGCTAGACTTGGGATCGAGTTGGAGAGGAATGAAGTCGTTCAAGATCACCAATGAGCAGACTCGACGTCATGGCTCGACGTCACGTCGAGTAGGACGCCAGGAAGCCGCCTGGGAGCAGACTCGACCACGCAGGCTCGACGACACGTCGAGATGGACATCAAGGCGCCACCTTTGAGAATCACATGGTCTCGACGTGGCAGGCTCGACGACACGTCGAGTTGGCCTCCACCGACTCGCTATTTTGTCCTGTAGCCAATTAGGGCAACCTAGTATTTCCTATAAATAGGGGTACATGCTATTGTCCAGCGGATATTCCTTTTACCCAGCAGATATTCCTTTGTTCTCTCATAAACCCTAGTTTTTGTAATCGTTTTTCCTGTTGATCCTTTGAGTTTTTGCATTTCTTTTCTTCATCAAAGTTGTAGATCTGTCTCTTATCTATAACATACTTGCTTTTCAATGACTTCTGGGTTTGAAATATTTTCTGGTTTTTTATGCATGATGTTCTTCAGTGTTCTTGAGTAGTGGATTAGGGTTCTTGAGGATTGGAGAGATTAGGTGTGGAATCCTTAGTATATTTAGGTGGTTAAGTGTAGAATTGCTTGATTTCCCTTCTGGTTTAGTAGATCTTAATGCTATTTCCTCTCTGATCAATTGGAAGTTGATCTCAGACATTTCCACATCCAAAAGGTGTTTGATGAAATGTCTGAACCAACTATTCCAGAGATTTGCATACTCTAGCCCAAGAGATTGGATGTTTAGAATGCTTATTGACTCTATTAGATTGAATCTTAATGCCTGCTAGGTTATATTTCTTCAATGAGAATTGAGTATGAAAGTGATTTAGTTTGAGAATCTCTGTCACGAGAGTGGATTGATTTGTATTCGAATCTATTGTCTAGGGATAGCTTGATTGAGTTTGTTAACCACCTAGGTAGACTAAGGAGACTGCCATAATCGATTACCCCATTCCTCAGGACCTTTTATCTCTATTGATTGTTTAAATCTCGTTTCTGTTAGCTTTTGTGACCATCTCGACCTGTTAGGCCTAGAGCGCTTCTCTGCATTGTTATTGTTAGTTTCTTTTCCAAAGCTTTTGCATGATAGTTTCTGGTCTTTAGTTTACTTCTTGCTCTTGTTACTTGCTGTTTAGTTTTCTTTTTATGCTTTTAAATTCGGTATTTGCATGTTAAATTGGTTGCTTAGGATCAATAGAAACACACAAAACCCTTTCATAATTGGCTTGACTTATTTGCTTTCTGTTTCATATCTTGAATGCTTGCAGTCACACTGAGATTGGATTGATAACCTAATATACTACAATGGCATGTGTATTAGGGATTGATACTTGTTAGAAATTGAAAATCTTATTATCAATTTGGCGCCGTTGCCAGTCTTGTGTTGCATTGTTCCATTTAAGATTTCAGAAACGTTTAAGATCAAGTTCTTTCTTTACCTTGGTTACTAACTCTTCATTTCATCTGCTTGTTTTTGTACTCCAGGTACCATCTCGACCTCACGTCGAGACTGCCACATCGAGTCTGACCACTCTGCATGCAAACTCGATCTAAAGGCTCCAGCAACCTCATTAGCTATAAAGACAACATCGATCGGTTAGCTCGTGAGTTAAGAGAAGGCAGAGCCAGAGACAACTGTGAACCGCATAATCCAGTAGCCATGGAACCACAAGATCCAGATAATCAAGGAGTTGGTATACCACGGAACATTGGTGATGGTGATGCACCACGCAACCATCAACAGAGACAGGGCATCGTTCCACCTCCTGTCCAGAACAACAATTTCGAGATCAAGAGTGGATTGATCTCAATGATTCAAGGTAACAAGTTTCATGGGTTGCCTCTGGAAGACCCCTTGAATCACTTGGATAATTTTGATAGGCTCTGCAGCCTCACCAAGATCAATGGTGTTAGTGAAGACAGCTTCAAGCTGCGTCTATTTCCCTTCTCGCTGGGAGACAAAGCACACCACTGGGAGAAGACACTACCTGCTGGCTCCATCACATCTTGGGATGATTGCAAGAGGGTATTCTTAACAAAGTTCTTCTCCAATTCAAGAACTGCACGTCTACGCAATGAAATCTCCAGTTTTAGCCAAAAGCAGTCTGAATCCATTTGTGAGGCCTGTGAGAGATTCAAAGGCTACACTATACAGTGTCCACACCATGGTTTCAAGAAGGCTTCACAACTCAGCACACTCTACAGGGGAGTTTTGCCCAAGATCAGAATGTTGCTAGACACTGCCTCGAATGGGAATTTCTTGAATAAGGATGTTGAGGAAGGCTGGGAATTGATAGAGAACTTAGCTCTATCTGATGGTAACTATAACGAGGATTTTGATCGCTCCAACAGAGGTATTGGAGATCCGGATGCAAAGCATACTAAAGAGATGGTAAAGGCTCTCAACGACAAGCTGGATCAATTTCTGCTTACTAACCAGAAACCAGTCCACTATATCACTGAAGAAGAGCACTATCAAATCCAAGAGGGGGAGAACACTCAGGCTGCAGAAGTCAGCTACGTTCAGAACCAAGGTGGCTACAACAAGGGCTACAACCCCTACAAGCCTGCTCATCCTAATCTATCTTACCGGAGCACGAATGTTGCAAACCCTCAAGATCAGGTTTACCCTCAGCAACAACAGAACCAGTCCAAGCAATTCATACCCTACAATCAAGGCTTTGTCCCAAAGCAGCAGTTTAGTGGCGGTTATCAACAATATAATCCACCACCCGGTTTTGCACAGCAACCCCAGCCAGCTCCACCTGCCCAAGATCAAGACATGCAGCAAATGCTTCAGCAGATTCTACATGGCCAACTAGCTGGTGATAAGAAGATGGCTGAGATTCAAAACAAGATTGAGGCTCTAAACTCCAAGGTGAAGTACATGGAAAGCCAAGCTGCTTCTACTTCTGCACCTACACACCCCGGACAACTACCCGGGAAAGCTATTCAGAATCCGAAGGAGTATGCTCATGCTATTCAACTTCGGAGTGGTCGAGAGCTGCGTGCTCGACCTAACCAAGCTCCTGTCACTGAGGACAGTGAGATTCAAGAAGGGGAGGATTCTATTCAGAACGAAACTCAAGAAGAAGACACCACTAAGCTTGACCAAGATGTTGTACCTAGGGATCGAGCTAAGAGTCCCCAAATCAAAAAACCAACTGTTGATAAGGGTAAGAAGAAAGCTTTCATTCCACCACCCTACAAGCCCAAAATACCATTCCCAGGAAGA
The DNA here is from genome assembly GCF_000004255.2 of Arabidopsis lyrata subsp. lyrata. NCBI lineage: Eukaryota > Viridiplantae > Streptophyta > Magnoliopsida > Brassicales > Brassicaceae > Arabidopsis > Arabidopsis lyrata. The sequence continues at coordinate 7,576,343 of NW_003302548.1, read as the reverse complement.
TTCAAGAGGGATATCATTGAGAAGTACAGAGCCATGTTTGCTAAACACATCAAGGAGATTGAATTGAGGATGCCTCTCATTGATGCTTTCATGCTGATTCCGGATTCTCACAAGTACTTGAAGGACATGATAATGGAGAGAATTCAGGAGGTACAAGGAATGGTAGTGTTGAGCCATGAATGCAGTGCTATCATACAGAAGAAGATCATACCAAAGAAGCTTGGGGATCCCGGCTCATTTACTCTACCCTGTTCACTAGGCCCTTTGTTCTTCAACAAATGCCTATGTGATCTAGGTGCATCAGTCAGTTTGATGCCACTCTCAGTAGCAAGAAGACTCGGTTTCATCAAGTACAAGTCCTGCCAAATCCAACTAATCTTAGCCGACAGATCCGTAAGAGTCCCTCATGGTATGTTAGAGGATCTACCTGTCAGAATAGGAAAGGTAGAGATCCCTACAGACTTCGTTGTTTTAGAAATGGATGAAGAGCCAAAGGACCCTCTCATACTAGGGAGACCTTTCTTAGCTACTACTGGAGCTCTCATTGATGTCAGAAGAGGTAAGATCGACTTAAACCTCGGTGAAGATTTCAAGATGACATTCGACATCACTAAGACGATGAAGAAACCGACCATTGATGGACAAGTGTTCTACATAGAAGAAATGGATCGTTTAGCTGACGAACTACTTGAAGAGCTTACTAAAGAAGACTACCTACAGAGTGCTCTTACCAAAGACGGGGAAGAGGGGTTCTTACACTTAGAGACATTGGGGTACAAGAAGCTGCTAGACTCCCATAAGGAAGAAGAATCATCAGAATGCTTTGAGAAGTTAGAGGTGCCAGTTGCAGAAGTCAGTACAGTGGAAGAAGACGTTTCAGATCAGACTCGACCTACCTACTCGACCACACGTCGAGTAGGCCTTCCCAGTCCAATTCCTGAAGAAGTCAAGGAAGCAGACTCGACCTGCAAGCTCGACGACACGTCGAGATGGCCTTCTCCTACCTCAGATGACTGGTCTGAGCTCAACGCACCTAAGGTAGACCTCAAACCACTTCCGCAAGGGCTAAGGTACGCATTTCTAGGAACAAACTCTACTTACCCTGTGATCATTAATGCTGCATTGAATGATGATGAAGTGAATTTGCTGTTGTCTGAACTTAAAAAGTATAGAAGAGCAATTGGTTATTCATTGTCTGATATAAAGGGAATCTCACCTAGTTTGTGCATGCATAGGATCCATCTCGAAAATGAATCTCATTCTAGCATTGAACCTCAAAGGAGATTGAATCCTAATCTGAAAGAAGTAGTTAAAAAGGAGATACTTAAACTATTGGAAGCGGGTGTAATCTACCCTATTTCAGATAGCACTTGGGTATCTCCGGTTCATTGTGTGCCTAAGAAAGGAGGTATGACTGTTATAAAGAATGATAAAGATGAATTAATCCCTACAAGAACTATAACAGGACATAGAATGTGCATTGATTATCGAAAGCTAAATGCTGCATCTAGAAAAGATCATTTTCCTTTACCATTTATTGATCAAATGCTTGAAAGGTTAGCTAATCACCAGTACTACTGCTTTCTTGATGGATATAGTGGTTTCTTTCAAATACCAATTCACCCTAATGATCAAGAGAAAACCACTTTTACTTGCCCTTATGGAACCTTCGCTTATAGAAGAATGCCTTTCGGATTGTGTAATGCACCTGCTACTTTTCAGAGGTGTATAACTTCAATATTCTCGGATTTAATTGAGGAGACGGTGGAAGTCTTTATGGACGATTTCTCTGTCTATGGCTCCTCTTTCTCCTCTTGTTTGTTAAATCTATGCAGGGTTCTAACAAGGTGTGAGGAGACCAATCTAGTGCTGAACTGGGAGAAGTGTCACTTCATGGTCAGAGAGGGTATAGTATTGGGACACAAGATATCAGAGAAAGGGATTGAGGTTGATAAAGCCAAGATAGATGTCATGGTACAGTTGCAGCCTCCGAAAAACGTGAAGGATATCAGAAGTTTTCTGGGTCATGCTGGCTTTTACAGGAGATTCATCAAGGATTTCTCAAAGTTTGCTAGACCACTCACTCGACTTCTCTGTAAGGAGACCGAATTCATCTTTGATGAAGAGTGTATGAGAGCTTTCAACTTGATTAAAGAAGCTCTAGTGTCTGCTCCAATCGTCCAAGCACCAAACTGGGATCATCCTTTTGAAATCATGTGTGATGCTTCAGACTACGCGGTTGGGGCTGTGCTGGGTCAGAAGATAGATAAGAAGCTCCATGTTATCTATTATGCAAGCAGAACCTTGGATGATGCTCAAGTGAGATATGCTACAACAGAGAAAGAGTTGCTGGCTGTAGTCTTTGCATTTGAGAAGTTTAGAAGCTATTTGGTTGGATCCAAGGTTACTGTCTATACAGACCATGCAGCTTTGAGGCACATCTATGCTAAGAAGGACACCAAGCCTAGACTGTTGAGATGGATTTTGTTACTTCAAGAGTTTGATATGGAGATTGTTGATAAGAAGGGTATAGAAAACGGAGTAGCTGATCACTTGTCCAGAATGCGGATTGAAGATGAAATCCCTATAAACGATTCAATGCCTGAAGAGCAGCTGTTAGCTTTCAAGTGCTATAAATTGGTGTACAACAAGAAGGAATTCGAAGAAGCTTGTGCTGTCAAGGAAGAAGAGTTTCCATGGTATGCTGACCTTGTGAATTATCTTATCTGTGGGGAAATCCCCAAATACCTTGATGCTTACCAGAAGAAGAAGTTCTTTAGAGACATCAACCACTACTACTGGGATGAACCTTATTTGTATAAGAAAGGTACTGATGGCCTATTTAGAAGGTGTATTGCTGAAGAGGAAGTTCAAGGAGTGCTGGAACACTGTCATGGTTCTGCTTATGGCGGTCACTTTGCTACCTTCAAGACAGTACAGAAGGTTCTCCAAGCCGGCCTTTGGTGGCCTTCCATGTTTAAAGATGCACATGGATTCATTGCTAAATGTGATCCCTGCCAGAGAATGGGGAACATAACTAGGAGGAACGAAATGCCACAGACCCCGATCCTGGAAGTTGAAGTCTTTGACGTTTGGGGAATTGATTTCATGGGACCATTCAATCCTGCTTCCTATGGTAATAAGTACATCCTTGTTGCTGTGGACTACGTCTCCAAATGGGTTGAGGCCATTGCATCTCCAACTAATGATCATAAGGTGGTCTTAAAGCTGTTCAAGAGCATCATATTCCCCAGATTTGGTATCCCTAAGGCTGTGATCAGTGATGGAGGTTCTCATTTCATCAACAAGGTCTTTGAGAGTCTGTTAAAGAAGCACGGTGTGAAGCACAAGGTAGCTACTCCTTATCACCCTCAGACTAGCGGGCAAGTAGAAGTATCCAACCGTCAGATCAAGGCCATACTCGCCAGGGTTGTTGGTGTTTCAAAGAGAGACTGGTCTACCAAGTTAGATGATACACTTTGGGCATACCGGACTGCATACAAGACGCCAATAGGAAGGACGCCATTTCAGATGCTGTATGGGAAGTCATGTCATCTTCCAGTTGAGGTAGAGTACAAGGCAATCTGGGCTACTAAGTTGCTGAACTTGGATATCAAGGAAGCTCAGGAGAAGAGATCTGTTGACTTGCACGAACTTGAGGAAATAAGGCTTGAAGCTTATGAGAGTTCAAAGGTGTACAAAGAAAGAACAAAAGCTTTCCATGACAAGAAGATTTCACCGAAGGACTTTAAGGCTGGAGACCAAGTGTTACTGTTCAACTCCAGACTCAAGCTATTCCCCGGAAAGCTCAAATCAAGGTGGTCTGGTCCTTTCACTATCAAAGAAGTTCTACCATTTGGTGCGGTATCGCTATTTACTAAGGACGGGTCAGAATTTAAGGTGAATGGTCAGCGGCTTAAGAAGTATCTCGCGGATAGCGTCATTCCTGAAGGATCTACGGTTCATCTTCAGGAACCTCAACTCGCCTAAAAGAGTAGTAAAGTCAAGCTTAGTGACTTTAAACAAGCTCACTTGGGAGGAATTCCCATGTTTATCTTTGTAAATAGCTCTTTATCTCTTGTTATTTTTAATGTGTTTTTGTAGTGTCTGTGATTTTCAGGAATTAATCGAATTGGAGTCAGAGGAATAGAGAAGGAGCAGACTCGACGTGCCCTACTCGACGTCACGTCGAGCTAGCCCAATGGACCAACTCCAAGCAGAAAAATGAAGCCTACTCGACGTACCTGCTCGATGAGACGTCGAGTTAGCCCATGAAGCCCACCAGTACCAGGTCAATCACCTCCTTCTTCACCCATCCATGAGGTAACAACTCCAATTCACCATTGTATATACCGCATTTCATTTTGTTTCTCTGTTGGTTTGCCCTGAGTACTCTCTTCCAAATGCTTGTTACACAGAGGACTGTGTAATTTAAGTTTGGGGGAGGGCTCAGGGAGTATTTGACATCGTGTTTTGTTTTCTTATTTCAAATTTTGCATCATTGCATCTAAGGCATAGAAAAACCATAAAAATTTGAAATTTTTCGAAAATGATTTTACAAAAGCAGAGTGTTCATATAGCTTGCATTGTCATTTTAGGATTGTTTTAGTATGCTTTCACTTAGGGCTGTTGCATCATGCATTTGCATTGGAGATTATGATGATTATAACCTTGTAAATATGCCTATTCACTAAGTAGAACTCAGTGCCCTGGTTGTTAGTTCTCTAATGCATAATCGACTGAACTTGAAGTAAGACTGCACTATCTTTTGAATTCAACGCTTGACTTTCTTGTTTTTAGTCGAATCTCGCTTTGATCTAATGCCTTTCCCTATCTATTTGAACTTGAATTTTGACTTATAATTATCATGCTGTGCATTGTGCTATGAACTCATGGATACCTTAAAATACTTGGACTTTCTTTTACCTTTTGATCACTCTTGCTAGTCCAAGTAGCTGACTCCCATCTTTGGAGCAGTTATTCCCCACCCTTAACCCTAACCTTCCTTCAAGCCATTTATCATTTGTGTGTGAATGTGAGGCCTTATTCCGATTGAGCTTGGTAGAAAGTGTTAGGTCTGTAACGACAAGGATAGTATCTCATGTAGTTCTGGTTCACGTTATCTGGACCAGATAGGATTAGGTGGGTGCTTAATTCTGGGTTTGGGTTGTGTTTAAAAGAAAGAAAAGGTTGTGTTCATCATTGAAAGAAAAGGAAAGGGAAAAGAGTCCTAAGGAGAAGTAGCTAAAGTAAGAGAAGTCTAGTAAAGGATTTGGGTGTGCTAAAGTAAAGTAAAAAGGGTTCTGTAAACAGCTTAAAGAGATTGGGCAAAAGCCTTGTGTTTATAAGAAGAAAGAAAAGGGAACCCTAGTTGTTAAAGAATCCTAATCCGCTAGACAGAGCAAAGTAAGAAAGCTTCTCCAAGGATAGAAAAGCAAAGAAAAGAAAGGAATGGTGTAAGTAAAAGTCTGTAAATGCTTTGAGTGCAAAAGGGTAGAGTTAAGTTCATGATTCTGGGATTAGAAATAGGACCTCCATTTGGGTTTATATTGGTTACATTCTGGGTAGATGGGGTCTTATCCTTGTATGCATAACTTGATACTCACCTTTAGCATTCTACTAAAGCTCAATCATTCTTGAGAGATCCCCTGTTGCGATTTAAACCAGATCTTTAAGGGACCATCTTTGTCTCTAAACCTTTACCCTTAAGCCAAATGTGTTCTTATCCAATGCATAGTATGATTCACGGTTCCTACTTAATCAATGTTAAAGGGAATGTGCTGATTTGAATGCTTGAATTGATTAAGGCAAAAGTTAGGTTGAGATGTGAAGGAGATGGCTAATGTTTTTAAGTAGGGATCAGTCAACCTTGCATTCTAGAATTAGCAACCTGGACATTGAATTCACTTACTCTATATGCATGTTTTGGTTCTGAGTCTCCACCTTCAAACCTCTTCTCCAGCTTGGTTCTATCTGTTTGCTTGAGGGCAGGCAAGAGCTAAGTTTGGGGGAGTTGATATCTCTGTATTTTACCTCTTTTTAGCACACATTTCTTATGCATTTAGCTTAGTTTCCTCTCTGTTTCATTGCATCAATAGTCCTTTTTCATAAGATTTTCATCACTTAGTACGATTTGCATTGCATGGCGTAGCATGTTGCATATTGGATGAGTTTCAGGTACTTTGGAGCTTATTTGGGACTTAATGAAGCAAGGAGGAACCAACACGACCTTGGAGCTAGACTTGGGATCGAGTTGGAGAGGAATGAAGTCGTTCAAGATCACCAATGAGCAGACTCGACGTCATGGCTCGACGTCACGTCGAGTAGGACGCCAGGAAGCCGCCTGGGAGCAGACTCGACCACGCAGGCTCGACGACACGTCGAGATGGACATCAAGGCGCCACCTTTGAGAATCACATGGTCTCGACGTGGCAGGCTCGATGACACGTCGAGTTGGCCTCCACCGACTCTCTATTTTGTCCTGTAGCCAATTAGGGCAACCTAGTATTTCCTATAAATAGGGGTACATGCTATTGTCCAGCGGATATTCCTTTTACCCAGCAGATATTCCTTTGTTCTCTCATAAACCCTAGTTTTTGTAATCGTTTTTCCTGTTGATCCTTTGAGTTTTTGCATTTCTTTTCTTCATCAAAGTTGTAGATCTGTCTCTTATCTATAACATACTTGTTTTTCAATGATTTCTGGGTTTGAAACATTTTCTAGTTTTTTATGCATGATGTTCTTCAGTGTTCTTGAGTAGTGGATTAGGGTTCTTGAGGATGGGATAGATTAGGTGTGGAATCCTTAGTATATTTAGGTGGTTAAGTGTAGAATTGCTTGATTTCCCTTCTGGTTTAGTAGATCTTAATGCTATTTCCTCTCTGATCAATTGGAAGTTGATCTCAGACATTTCCACATCCAAAAGGTGTTTGATGAAATGTCTGAACCAACTATTCCAGAGATTTGCATACTCTAGCCCAAGAGATTGGATGTTTAGAATGCTTATTGACTCTATTAGATTGAATCTTAATGCCTGCTAGGTTATATTTCTTCAATGAGAATTGAGTATGAAAGTGATTTAGTTTGAGAATCTCTGTCACGAGAGTGGATTGATTTGTATTCGAATCTATTGTCTAGGGATAGCTTGATTGAGTTTGTTAACCACCTAGGTAGACTAAGGAGACTGCCATAATCGATTACCCCATTCCTCAGGACCTTTTATCTCTATTGATTGTTTAAATCTCGTTTCTGTTAGCTTTTGTGACCATCTCGACCTGTTAGGCCTAGAGCGCTTCTCTGCATTGTTATTGTTAGTTTCTTTTCCAAAGCTTTTGCATGATAGTTTCTGGTCTTTAGTTTACTTCTTGCTCTTGTTACTTGCTGTTTAGTTTTCTTTTTATTCTTTTAAATTCGGTATTTGCATGTTAAATTGGTTGCTTAGGATCAATAGAAACACACAAAACCCTTTCATAATTGGCTTGACTTATTTGCTTTCTGTTTCATATCTTGAATGCTTATAGTCACACTGAGATTGGATTGATAACCTAATATACTACAATGGCATGTGTATTAGGGATTGATACTTGTTAGAAATTGAAAATCTTATTATCATTATGGCTTACCCAAGTTTTGTAAGTGAGGACGACGTCCCTATGAGTTTTTTTTGTTGCATGTACTGTTCCTTAGCAGCTAGGATCCGGGTTGCATTTCTCTTTCTTATACTCAGTCATACACACCAATCTTGTCATATTGGACTCCAAGAACATTACACAAGTTTATTAAGGCTTCCACAAGTTTTGTAAGTTAGGACGAAGTTCCTATGAGTTTTTTTGTTTTGCATCTATGCTACTTTAGCAACCAGGATCCGGGTTGCATTTCTCTTTCTTATACTCAGTCATACACACCAATCTTTTCAGATTGGACTCCAAAAACCATACACAAGCTTATTATGGCTTCCCCAAGTTTTGTTAAAGAGGACGAAGTCCCTATGAGTTTTTTTGTTTTGCATCTACGTTACTTTAGCAGCTAGGATCCGGGTTGCATTTCTCTTTCTTATACTCAGTCATACACACCAATCTTGTCATATTGGACTCCAAGAACCTTAAAAAAGCTTATTATGGCTTCCCCAAGTTTTGTAAAGGAGGACGAACTACCTATGAGTTTTTTTGTTTTGCATTTACTCTACCTTAGCAACCAGGATCTAGGTTGCATTTCTCTTTCTTATACTCAGTCATACACACCAATCTTGTCATATTGGACTACAAGAACCCTACTTAAGCTTATTATGGCTTCCCCAAGTTTTGTAAGGGAGGACGAAGTCCCTATTGTGGATGTAGGATTCACACTCCATTGTCTTTAAGTATTTCAGTGGAGAAAAACTCTTGTAAAATCAGTATAATGAATATAAGAATTCGAAAGGGAAAATAACCAAGAAAAGAAGTAAAGAAATTTGACAAGAACGAAGTATAAAATGCCTTGCGACAGTAATCAAGAGAGAAAGTATATTGTATTGCTTAGAAGTAATGAGTCAAAAGATTCGTCCCCCAAACACATGCGTTTGAGGTTGTTTTTATAGAGAAAACATGATCAATGCGGTCATTTACTACTCATAATCGCATTGATCCGCATTAATCATGTAGGTTACATCTCATTTGAATCTGTAAACCTTTGATTTTGAATCTCCTTTTTCTTATCGCATCTCATTTTATCAGGCAAACCTTGATGTGAACAGCATCAGCAACCATTACGAGGAGGAGTTTACCAAAGTTTCCAAGAGAGCTGCTATTGCCGAAGGAGAGATTGAGAAACTCCAATCTTCCAACCAGCTAACGAACGAGACGGCTGGTCTTGACTCAGCTCGTCAGAAAGAAATCGAGAGACTCGAAAAATCTGGCGAGGAGACAAGGAATATTTTGACCGAGACAGAGCAAAAGCTGAAAACTATCCTTGCTGATCATAACTTCGCGAAGGGCGAGATTGAGCTCCTGAATTCAGAGCTTAGCAAGGTCAAGACAGCTACTGAGGAGCTTGAACGCAAAAATGAATCTCTTTCCGAACTGAAAGATCAGGATGTTCGCAAGATATCTCATGATGCTCGGAAAGAGGTTAAAGGAGTTGGGCAAAAGTTCCTTCTTGCCGTGCATGAATTTATTTCTACAGATAAAGCTTGGAACAAACTTAACTCCGAACGTGATGAGCTGAAGAGCAATCTCGATCTGATCAAGGAGATAGGGGAAGGATCAATTAATTTGGCCGAAGAAAAAGAGACAGTTGGCGCTGAGCTCGCTAAGACTGAAGCTAAGCTAGCTACCGCTCCTCAGCCATATCTAGATTTGCAGCAATTTGCCTCTGAGTTCGCCGATTCCCCTCCATTGACCGAACCTAATACCGGTTTGTCTTTGGATGAAATGATGTTAACTGGTTCCCCTAGTGCTCATTTCAATGAGTTCGGAACCAATGTTGACAAAATTTCTTTGGAACGAACTCAGGGGTTCTCTGGTCAGGATCCTGCTAGCTCGCTTATCCCTGAGGTTGTTCTCACAGCTCAAGATGCTCCCGTCGGAGGTGCTCCTGTCTTAAGCCAAGTAGGAGATGGAGGCGGTTCGCCTATGAATGAATGATGGTGATTGTACTCACCTTTTATGGGGAATGTCCCTTTAATTTTAAGACATAAAACTTGCTTTGTCGGCCATGGGGCCGTTTGTTACTTTTTGAGTTTTTTGCCCAAGGGGGCTTTTATTACTGTTTTGAATAATTTGCCCAAGGGGGTTTTTAATTAAAATTTCTTTAGAAAGAAATATTTAATTTTGGTGGAAACCATCGATTTTACCTGGAGGGTTTGCAAAGTCCTCCTAACCGACATGGTTTAGAATTATAGGAGAGATAGGCTGATCAGATCCACTTGCCTTTTTTAAAGAAAAAACATTAGAATTTTTCTTCGGTCTCTCGGTTGCGAGGTTAGAGCTCGGCTTACAAGAACACTTCGTGATACTTCGAAATGTGTTCGATTAGAAAAATCTTAGTGAGAACTGTTTGCTTTTCTCGAAGAGGACAAAAAAGGTTTGATACCATTTATTAACTGCCCTTGAATTTCACGTTCGAAATTCATTTCGCCTACTAGGTGTTAAGTGATACTTGAATAACCTATGTTTAGTAGGTCTTGTTTGTGCATGTACACGAAAATCGAAAGGTCATAACTGTCATATCAATAGGTTGACGTTTAACTTCCTTTTTCAATAAATACTCAAGTGAGTAACCTTACATATTTTTCCTATATAAGGAGAGTAAGATTTTGGGAATTTCCCAGTAAACCATTTCTTTGCAGTTGTTTTTTATGGCTTCTCCCCAAGGCGAACCTTCTGATCCTAATCCACAACGATTCCCTTCAAGCGAATCTCTTTTCCCAGCGGGGGATGGATTCACTCCACAAGGGGTGGCTATTCCTTGTTTTCTTTCTTCCATGTCTAAGGAAGAACAGATCGAGTGACATGAATTCATGGAGCAGGTTTGAACCCAGTACCAATGTTTTGAAGGTTTTACTTGATAGATTCGTAATGCATCTGTTCTTTTCAGATCACGGAAAGGTACGTTTTCCTCTGCTCCAAAAGGCAACGCCTCGGAATGAAACGCCGTAACCTCGAGGATCGGATTGCTAGAACGGAAAGGAAGATCCGACGTTTGGAGTCGGACGTTCACAACTGGGAGAGGAAGGGATTTGATTCTATCGCCCGCATTCCCGGCTGTCTTCGAGAACACATCAGGTTCCTAAAGAAGCATTGGGATATCTACCAAGGGAGCCTCGAACCCGACGAACTCGAAAACGGTTCGTCATCAGACAAAGTTCCTTCTGCGAACCCCCCCTCCTTCTTAATTTTTTATTATTTTGTAACATACTATTGGGCTGGTGGCCCAGCAATATTAATTATATTTCCCTTTTCGCTTAAATTTGCCGATTTACTCAAATCTTATTTAATGCGTTATATCTAGGGAATATAATTAGTGATTAACTGGATTACATTTTCCACGAAGATGGTAATTTCAGATTTTGAGAAATCGTCAATTAATCCTCTTAAATGTGATTGAGTAAATTTCAAATATAATGTGGGTGTAGCTCATTATTGAATTTAATCAACAATAATTCTACAAAAATGTTCAAGGAAGGTAATTCTTCAGAGAATCCCTCCGACTCGTTTAAAAAGATAAGCGATGATCTTCCGGAAACGTCAGACATCGAGCTTGTAAAAACGGAAGCAAATGGCGAACCAGAAGAGTCACGCCCATTAGGGTGGGGAACCAGCATTCAGGTTCCAAATGTGTTAATCGAGAGATTATCGGCTCAAGATCGTGTCAAGGCTAAAGAGTTTATTAACAAGGTATTGTTCTACCTAGTTACCAGACTCCTTTCGTTGTTTGCTAAACGAAGCGCTTTGTTTTCTCAGCTTATTACTCAGCATAAAGAGCTCGAAGATGAGAAAAAAGAGATTAGTAAAAAGAGAATGGAACTAGAGAAGCGCGCGTCGCCTCGATATTGCTCGCGAGCTTCATCGCCTCGAAGCCCATCCCTCTGATTGGATCGAGATAGGCCTACAGGAGTACGGAAACATGCCAGGTTGTATCCTGAGCATCGTTGACCTCGCAGGCCAAGGAGCAGAGCTATTCCGTAATCCAAGACCCTTCTAGATCTGGTTTTTACTTTAGCAAAAAATATTTCTTCATACATTGCTCGCAATCGTATTTTTATATTTATGCTCGAATATCAAATTTATAAAAAAGAGACTCCATGATTAGAATAATATTTTTATTTTTATGATTATAGCTGGACTCGTGTTTAGCGAGCTGCCTACGTACCCAAAATAGGATCAAGCCAAATCGTAGTTCAATATATTTGCTCTAGCAATAGAACTTTTTCAAGTTGATGATGTTCCAAGGCCTTTGAACGAGATTACCGTCAAGGTCTTGTAAACGGTATACACCATTTCGGATTTTTTCTGTGATTGGATAAGGGCCTTCCCAGTTAATACCGAGTTTTCCAGCTCCTTCTTCTTTTGTGTTATCGAATACTCGCCTTAAAACAAAGTCTCCTACATTTAAAGGTCTGTTTTTCAACTTTGAGTTATAGTATCGAGCGGTCAACTATTGATAGTTCTGAAGCCGAATAAGGGATTGGTCTCGCGTTTCATCGATTGTATCGAGAACGTCATCTAATAATTTAGAATTCAGTTCTTCGTTAAGTGGAGCCTCGCTCCGGCGTAAACCGGGAACATTCAGCTCGGCCGGGACTACTGCTTCCATTCCATATACTAATGAGAATGGAGTTTCTCCCGTTGCTCGTCTTGGGGTTGTTCGATATGACCACAACACAGGTTGCAGCTCGTCATACCAACCGCCTTTTCGAGTATTCAAACGTTTCTTAAGATTGCTGAGAATGGTTTTATTGGAAGCTTCCGCTTGCCCATTTCCTTGAGGATACCTCGGCGTTGAATAGCTAAGTTTTATCCCCCAAGAGGAACAAAAATCTTCAAATTCATTCGAAATGAACTGTGGACCATTATCCGTTACTATTTCGTAAGAAACTCCATGGCGACAAATAATGTATTTCCACAAAAATATCTTTACCACAGAATCTTGTATATTTACGTAAGCTTCAGCTTGGATCCACTTGGAAAAATAGTCCGTTAGAACTAATAAGTACTGGATGCCTCGCGTTGAGCGATGCATCGGGCCAACTATATCCATTGACCATCTCATGAAAGGGTATGGAGCGGATCTAGATGATAGAAATTCAGATGGCTGGTGGATAAGAGGAGCGTGCATCTGACACTTTTTACACCGTTTGGCGTAATCGATGCAATCAGAAATCATAGTTGGCCAGAAATATCCTAGCCGTTTGATTTTGAAAGCCATTGCTCGTCCCGAAGAATGACTACCGCAAAGCCCTTCGTGGACCTCGCTTGTCACTATTTCAACTTCGGGCCCGAAAATACATAATAGATAAGGATCACTGACGCCTCGCTTGTACAATGACTCTTTAATTATACAATACTTTGCGCTGATGATTCTTAATTTGCGAGCTTGCCATTTACTCGATGGTAGTTCTCCACTAAGAATGAAATTTTTGATGGGTACCCTCCAGTCAGCCCCCCAATCATTAGCGGAAGTATTATCCTTGAGAATAAACTTCCTTGGTTCCGGCTCGGAAGGAATATCAGGGTCATTTACCATAACTTCTTCATTATTTGTGGTATCCGGAAGTGACTGTTCAGCTCGAGATGGTTCTTTAATGGGAACCTCTTGATCTTTTAGTTTTCTTCTCGGCTTTCTTTTAGGAAGTTCTGTTTGTGGATTAAGCTCGTTATCTTGAGACTTTGCTCGAGATCTAGTGACAACAAGCGAACTGTTCTTGTTATCGATATTTAATTCTGGAGTTTCGATATGCTCGAGCTCCAAAATATTATCGTTTCCTGTTTCTTCATCCGAAATACTTCGTGAAGTAATACATTCAACTGGAATCACTCGCTTTAGTTCGGGATCTGGGGTAGAAGCTAGGGCAGCTAAAGCATCTGCTGAAGTGTTCTCGCCTCGAGGTATTCGAACCAATTCGAATTCTTTGAATCTTCCAGCTAACTTTTTAATGGCCAAAAGGTAGCCTTCCATTCGAGGTGCCTTAGCTTCGTAATCTCCAACGAACTGGTTCACAACTAGCTAAGAATCACAATAAGCTATTATTTTTTCTGCTCCGATTGCAAGAGCAAGCAAAGTCCTGCTAAGAGAGCTTCGTATTCCGCCTCGTTGTTCGAGGCTGGGAACATTAACCGAAATGACTATTCGATTATTTCTTTTGTCAGAGTTTCGAGCCTAATACCGATTTCGGATCCTTGTTTAATAGAAGAACCATCTACGTGTAATTTCCATGTAGACTCTGTTTCAACAAAGGTTCCGTCATCTAACGGCAGTTCGGTTAGAAAATCAGCCAAAACTTGTGGTTTTGCGCTAGTTCGGCTTTTATATTCTATATCGTACTCACAAAGTCCGATAGCCCATTTCGCCAATCTACCGGACTGACTTGGTCCATGAAGAATCGAGCGAAGCGCATGAGAAGTTAAAACTTCTATCAGATGAGATTGGAAATAGGGTCTGAGTTTCCTAGCGGATACGACCACTGCTAAAGCTAATTTTTCCATCATTGTATATCTCGTTTCCGGACTGGTAAGAGATTTACTTATGTAAAAAATCGGCTTTTGATCACTTCGATCCTCTCGAACTAAAACCCCACTTACAGAATGATTAGAAACCGAGATGTAAAGATAAAGTTTCTCATCTGACTCAGGTTTTGAGAGAACTGGTGGTGTTGTTAAATAAGTTTTGAGTTGATCGAAAGCTGCTTCGCATTGATCATCCCACCGAAATTTCTTGTTTCCTTTTAAAATTTGATAAAAAGGGAGACATTTATCGGTAGATTTTGAGATAAAACGATTCAACGCAGCAATTCTGCCCGTCAATCGTTGGACCTCTTTAATGTTTTTTGGCGAAGGCATCGTGAGGAAAGCGTTAATCTGATTAGGATTTGCTTGTACTCCTCTTTCCGTGACTATGTATCCTAGGAATTCTCCGAAAGGAACGCCAAAAGAACATTTAGCTGGATTTAGTTTCATTCCGAATTCATTTAGAATTTTGAAACATTGCTCAAGATGAGTGATGTGCTCGGATTTCTTAAGAGATTTCACGAGCATATCATCGATATAGACTTCCATTGTTTGGCCCAAATGTTCTGCGAACATTTTGTTAACTAAACGCTGGTATGTTGCCCCGGCATTCTTTAGACCGAATGGCATAATTTTGTAACAGTAGATTCCTCTATCTGTTATGAAGGAAGTTTTCTCTTCGTCTTCGGGATTCATCATGATCTGATTATATCTAGAAAATGCATCCATAAATGACAAGAGTTCGTTTCCGGCTGTTGATTCTACAAGCCGATCAATATGAGGGAGAGGAAATCTGTCTTCCGGACATGCTTTGTTAATGTCAGTGAAATCGACACATACTCTCCATTTTCCATTTTTCTTTTTGACTACCACGGGGTTTGCTAACCAGTCCGGGTATTTTACTTCTCTAATTGAACCAATTTTCAAAAGCTTATCAACTTCGTCATTTACCGCTTGAGCTCGGTCAGGACCCAGTTTTCTTCTTTTCTGCTTTATTGGTTTAAAACTGGGATCAACATTTAAATCATGGGTAATGATACTTTTGTCGATTCCAGGCATATCTTTTGCCGACCAGGCAAAAGTATGTTTATTTTCTTTTAGAAATGTTACCAATTGATTTTTGATTTCTGAATCTAAAGTAGTACCGATTTTTACTTTTCGATCTGGAAATTCGGAATCAATTTCAACTTCTGTGGTAACTTCATTCGAACGGAGACCACTTGGGTAACGCGAGGTGCTTTCTTGCTTCGCATTTATCATTAATTGCTATTTGAGCTTTAGACGATGTCCCATGAGGTAGCAAGAACGCGACGTTTCCTGATCTCCTCGAATGGTTCCGATTCCTCCGGGAGTCAGAAATTTCACACATTGGTGATAAGTTGAAGGTATAGCCTTCATTTGGTATATCCACGGAGTTCCGAGAATTATGTTGTAAGCGGCCGGTCGGTCGAAAACAATAAATTCTACAATTTTTGGAACCTCTGCGGCGAGCACTGGTAGTTTTATGTTTCATAAGGACATTGATGTGTCACTCGTGAAAGCTACTAATGGTGCCGGTGGACCAATAATGTCGGCTTTACTGATTCCCATTCTTTGCAAAGTGCTTAGAAATATGAGATCTACCGAGTTTCCAGTATCAATTAGACACCTTGTCACTTCGAAGTTCGCAACATCTAAGGTTATCACAAGAGCATCGTTTTGAGGCCCTGTTACTCCTTGAGCGTCCGAATTGTCAAAAGAGATAGAAGGTATTTGTTCATTTGACTGAAAACCCATAGCAGTTTGAGTTGCTGTGACTTTTTATGCCTTTTGATTGACCTGATCGAATCTCAGCATAATTTGGATCCTCCCATTATAACATCGATCCTTTTCTTAGGAGTGTTCGGAGTTCCAGGCCCATTGGGCTTATGTTTCTTTTCAAGAGGATTAGAAGCTTTAGATTCTTCTTTTTCTTTGTGATAAGACTCAACAAATTCCTCAATATTAAAATTAGCGAGCTCTCCAGCTGCCCACAGCTCGGTGAAGTGCTTTTTGAGTACGCTACAATCTTTGGTGGAGTGCCCATTTACTTTGTGAATATTGCAATAGGCACTTTCATCTCTAACCCAAGTATTAGGAGGATTGTGTCTTCCTCTGCTTGGGGATGGTTTTCCTACAGCATTAGTAGCAGGATTAACTCCGAACCTTTTTTGATCTTTAGGTTCGAACTTTTTTGTTGGATTTGCAACGACTAATTTAGCTCGCCGATTCTTCTTAGCGAGACTAAGTTTTTCTTCCTCCACCTCCATCCAATTGTTAGCTCGGAAGAGAGCATCCTGGATGGTGCTTGGACGATTGACAATGAGTTCTTCCCGAAATCGGGATTCGTGCCAGAGTCCATTCCTTAAAGCGGATGGGCAGCAGCATGCGATACCCCAGGAATTTTAGCTATCACTTCTTTGAATTTAGCGATATATTTGCGAAGTGGTTCATTCTGACCTTGGATAGATTCCAAATATTTGCATCAGAAGTCGTCAATAGGAAGATTTCCCTGACCCTGGGGAATTTCTTCTTTGGATTGCTAGTACTATCCGGCTGGCCTATTGGAGGAGTTTGAGTAATCCCGGGAGTCGCGAATAACCTGCGCTGACGTATTGTCGTTCGCGCTGAGGACAAATTATCTAAACGGCTTGAAACAACGTTCTGCGCGTTTGACAAATTTATCTGGGTGGTTTGAACACTCGTTAAGGTTTGCTCGATTGAGTTCAACCTTTCACCAAAAGTGGTGTTGGCACCAACAAGTGTACCCATCTGATTGGTCAGATCGGTGGTTGTTTAAGTAAGCAAGGCGATTGCATCGTTCAATGCTTGCTGCTCAGCCAAAGTTTCTTGGTTTGGGAAAGAAAGATTTTGAGATCAAAGAGTTTTGTGGTAGATCCCCACAGGCGGCGCCAAAATGTGGATGTAGGATTCACACTCGATTGTTTTAAGTATTTCAGTGAAGAAAAGATGTAAAGAAATTTGACAAGAACGAAGTACAAAATGCCTTGCGACAGTAATCAAAAGAGAAAATATATTGTATTGCTTAGAAGTAATGAGTCAAAAGATTCGTACCCCAAACACATGCGTTTGAGGTTGTTTTTATAGAGAAAACATGATCAATGCAGTCATTTACTGCTCATAATCGCATTGATCCGCATTAATCATGTAGGTTACAACTTGACCGAAACGGCTTGAATTTGAACTATCTTGGGCTTCGCATGGATCTTCGGAACTCTTTCTTGCTGACTCCAAACTCCCGCGTTTGACGCTACCGCGAGCCTCAAACAATATTCTCCTTGCTTCGGCCTTTCTCTATGCGAACTGTCTGTCGAATAAGAGCGAACTCCATACTGGCAAAGATCGAGCTCTTCTATTAGACTGAACCAAACTCCCAACTGGTTAAGCTCGATTCTTACAATAAAATATCTTTAATTCCAAGAGGATTTTTATGTAATAATGATGTGGACAGATCCAAGTGGATCCTACCGAAGATGTGTGGGATCCGACCCCAACACCTATGAGTTTTTTTGTTTTGCATTTACGCTACTTTAGTAGCTGGGATCCGGGTTGCATTTTTCTTTCTTATAATCAGTCATACACACCAATCTTGTCATATTGGACTCCAAGAACCTTAAATAAGCTTATTATGGCTTACCCAAGTTTTGTAAGTGAGGACGAAGTCCCTATGAGTTTTTTTTTTTTGCATGTACTCTTCCTTAGCAGCCAGGATCTGGGTTGCATTTCTCTTTCTTATACTCAGTCATACACACTATTCTTGTCATATTGGACTCCAAGAACCTTACACAAGCTTTTTATGGCTTTCACAAGTTTTGTTAAAGAGGGCGAAGTCACTATGAGTTTTTCTGTTTTGAATCTACGCTACTTTAGCAGCCAGGATCCGGGTTGCATTTCTCTTTCTTATACTCAGTCATACACATCAATCTTGTCATATTGGACTCCAAGAACCTTACACAAGTTTATTATGGCTTCCACAAGTTTTGTAAGTGAGGACGAAGTCCCTATGAGATTTTTTGTTTTTCATCTACGCTACTTTAGCAACCAGGATCCAGGCATATCTTTTGCCGACCAGGCATGAATCGATAAAAGTATCATTACCCATTAATTAAACGTCGATCCCAGTTTTAAACCGATAAAGCAAAAAAGAAGAAAACTGGGTCCTGACCGAGCTCAAGCGGTCAATGACGAAGTTGATAAGCTTTTGAAAATTGGTTCCATTAGAGAAGTAAAATACCCGGACTGGTTAGCAAACCCCGTGGTAGTAAAAAAAAAATGGAAAGTGGAGAGTATGTGTCGATTTCACTGACATTAACAAAGCATGTCCAAAAAACAGCTTCCCTCTCCCTCATATTGATCGGCTCGTAGAATCAACAGCCGGAAACGAACTCTTGACATTCATGGATGCATTTTCTAGATATAATTAGATCATGATGAATCCCGAAGATGAAGAGAAAACATCTTTCATAACAGATAGAGGAATCTACTATTATAAAGTTATGCCATTCGGTCTAAAAAATGTCGGGGCAATGTTGGTGTCGGATCCCGCACCAGAAGTCCGAGACCAACCAAAGATTGCCACGTAGTCAAGATAATGGCCCATAAAGGATAAAGCCCATTGGACCCATGAGCCGAAGTAACGGTTGAAGTGGTTGTCATCACTTCGAGAATCCGAAGTGACTGCGCTGTGACATGAGTTCGGTGTAGAAGACACGGGTAAGTCGGTTCAAGGACACTTGGGCCAAAAAGGCGGGGCCCATGAAGATCAGAGTCAACTCAAATTCAAACGTTGAGCATTAAAGTCAAGGAATCAAAACGGACACATTTAAGAAGGAATAATTGTACTTAATTACTCATTTTAATGTCGTTTCTCTATGTATAAATATGGAGGCCAATGGCCATGTAAAGGGGATCTTTTTTTGGAGCAAGAAATACGATAGCAATTTTTGTATTCATAAGCCTTTTACGTTCTTACTTTTTGTCCCTCAAGAATAATCTTTCCTACTAATAAAAATACTTGAGTGTGTGAATCCGACATCCACATTTTGGCGCCGTCTGTGGGGAAATAGGATTCTTGAGTGGTCAGATTTTTCTTTATTACACTTCCGAGATAAGCAACAATGTCCGGAGGAGACACCGTTGAGACATCATTGGCCGAAACCCTCAAAGCTATGCAGCAAACCATGTCGGACATATCACAAAAGTTCTCGGATGTGGAAAAGGCCGTCGATACGTTGCAAACATCCCAGGTATCTCTTAGTCAAAACGTCAGTACTATACAAACTCGTGTTTGCTCTTTAAATGCAGGAAACCTTGTGGGAATCCGAAGAGGGATATTCAATTCGCCAAGTTCCGCTGCACGAAATGAAACCAACGGACAAACAACTCCCGGTGCTACTAATAATGTAGTTCAGACGTTGGAAGAAGAGACACAGCTCGGAGATGAAGAACAACTTGCAGCACAATACGAGCAAGAGAACCTCGACCAGTTCGAGACCATGAGGAAGGTTAGCCAGGAATTAAAAGAAATGAAATCAAAATTTCATCAAGCTACAAGTTCGGAGCCAGACATCAATCGAGTCATTGAAGAAGCTAGGCGAACACCTTTCATCTCGCGAATTGCAAGTTTGAGGATCAAAGATTCCCGGAAACTCAAGTTGGACCCTTACAACGGATTGGAGGATCCAAAAAGCTATCTCGCAGCTTTTTTGATCGCTGCTGGAAGAGTCGAATTGGATGAAGCTGATGAGGACGCAGGTTACTGCAAGCTTTTTTCGGAAAATCTGTGTGGCCAAGCTCTAATGTGGTTCACCCAATTAGAGCCGGGTTTGATCAGCAATTTCGACGAACTATCAGCCGTATTCTTAAAGCAATATTCCATCCTTATGGATAAAAGCGTTTCGGATGCCGATCTTTGGAACTTATCGCAAGGATCAAATGAGTCACTTCGAGTTTTCATCACCAAGTTCAAAGGAGTGCTGTCAAAGCTCCCAAGAATCTCACAGCAATCAGCTTTATCTGCCCTACGAAAAGGATTGCGACATGATTCAAGGTTTAAAGAAGACTTAATACTTCATAAGCCAAACACAATTCAAGATGCACTCTTCCATGCAAACAATTGGATGGAAGTAGAGGACGAGAAAGAAAATTTTGCCAAAAGAAATAAGCAAGAAAAGCCGGCAATCACCGTCCCTACCAAGAAGTTCGAGCCTAGGGAGAGCAAAGGACCAAGAAAATTTGGGTCGCAACCTTTCAACAGTACTGTCGGAAAGCAATTCCAAGGAAAAGGAAGGTCAAACACTTGGGTCCGCGATGAAAGTTTATATTGCGATATTCATAAAGTAACCGGACATTTAACCAAGGATTGTAGTGTCCTTAAAAGGCACCTTGCGGAGCTTTGGGCCAGTGGAGATCTTTCCAAATTCGATATAAAAGATTTTGTGAAGGAATACCACGAAGCAAAGGAAAACTCCAAAGATCAAGATTCCAAAAGACCAAGGTTATCCAACGAGGAAGAACCAAGGAGTTCGAAGGGTAAGATCAATGTGATTCTAGGAGGCTCCAAATTTTGTCGAGATTCGATAAGTTCCATCAAAAAACATAGATGAAATGTCTTACTCAAGGCAAGCTTGAGCGAAGAAGTTGATTTTCAAAAGTGCCTCAATATCATTTAACGAAGAAGAAACGCGGCATCTCGAAAGACCGCATGATGATGCTCTAGTCATTACCCTTGATGTTGCTAACTTCGAAGTATCAAGGATCCTTATCGATACAGGCAGTTCCGTCGACTTGATCTTTTTAAGTACTTTAGAAAGAATGGGAATCAGCCGAGCAGACATAGTAGGAGCTCCATCTCCATTAGTTTCGTTCACAAGCGAGTCAGCCATGTCTCTCGGAACAATCAAGCTACCGGTCCTCGCCAAAAAGGTATCGAAGATCGTGGACTTCGTTGTCTTCGATAAGCCCGCAGCTTACAACATCATCCTCGGGACTCCCTGGATTTATCGAATGAAAGCAGTCCCCTCTACATACCATCAATGTATCAAATTTCCAACATTAAATGGGGTGGAAACAATTCGGGGAGATCAAGAAGCTTCACGGACGTGTTACCTAGCTAGCCACCGTTTGAAGATCCAATAGCAATTAACAAAGCCCGCAAAAGAAGGACTAAGGCAAAAATTTCCTAGTGGGCAGGAAAAAGAGGATGTAGTAGTCGAAGTGGTATTGGAAGAAGACAAACCAGATCGGAAAGTCCGAATTGAAGCAACTTTGACTGGCTAAATAAAAGAAGCTTTGGTCGAACTTTTGAGGAGAAACAAAACATCGTTTGCGTGGTCAGCGGCGGACATGCCTGGTATAGATCCAAATATAATTTGTCACGAGCTAAACGTGGATCCGAGCTTCAAGCCGGTGAAACAGAAAAGAAGAAAGCTCGGAGTGGAGCGAGCCAAAATAGTAAATGACGAAGTGGATAAACTTTTGAAGATAGGGTCCATAAGAGAAGTGCAATACCCGGAATGGGTAGCAAACACTGTCGTTGTCAAAAAGAAGAATGGGAAAGATAGGGTTTGCATCGATTTCACAGACCTAAATAAAGCATGTCCCAAAGATAGTTTCCCGCTCCCACATATAGATCGACTTGTAGAGTCCACCGCTGGGAACGAGCTGTTAACATTCATGGACGCCTTCTCGGGTTATAATCAAATAATGATGAACCCCGAAGATCAAGAAAAGACGTCATTTATCACAGACAGAGGTATCTATTGTTACAAGGTAATGCCTTTTGGTTTGAAAAATGCAGGAGCAACTTACCAACGGTTGGTTAACAAAATGTTCCACAATCACCTCGGGAAGACAATGGAAGTCTACATAGATGATATGTTGGTTAAATCGTTAAAGAAAGAAGATCACGTTAAGCATTTGGAGGAATGTTTTGATATTCTCAATAAATATCAAATGAAGCTGAACCCGGCGAAGTGCACATTTGGAGTCCCATCCGGAGAATCTCTTGGCTATATCGTGACAGAAAGAGGGATTGAAGCCAATCCAAATCAAATTAACGCTTTTCTAAATATGCCATCTCCAAGAAACTTCAAGGAAGTACAACGGTTGACTGGGCGGATCGCGGCTTTGAATCGTTTTATCTCAAGATCAACGGATAAGTCGTTACCTTTCTACCAAATCCTAAGAGGAAACAAAGGATTCCTTTGGGATGAGAAGTGTGAAGAAGCTTTTGGGCAGCTTAAGGCATACTTAACCACTCCACCCATATTGTCTAAGCCAGAAGTGGATGAAAAGCTTTATTTGTATATATCAGTTTCAAACCATGCGATTAGTGGAGTCTTGGTTCGGGAAGACCGCGGGGAACAGAAGCCGATTTACTATGTAAGTAAGTCAATGACGGATCCAGAAACCAGATATACAATGATGGAAAAACTCGCACTCGCGGTGGTGACCTCGGCTCGGAAGCTGCGCCCGTATTTTCAATCCCATCCGATTGAGGTATTAACCAACCAACCACTCCGAACAATACTTCATAGTCCAAGTCAGTCCGGACGTTTGGCGAAATGGGCGGTGGAATTAAGCGAGTACGACATAGAGTTCAAAAGCCGGATCAGTATGAAGGCTCAGGTCTTAGCAGACTTCCTGACCGAACTACCAATACCTGGAACAATAGAACAACCGGAGAACCAAACTTGGAAATTACACGTAGATGGGTCTTCAACAAAACAAGGATCCGGAGTGGGAATCAAGTTGGAGTCTCCAACATCAGAAATTCTAAAACAATCATTCCGATTGTTATTCAATGCCTCCAACAACGAGGCAGAATACGAAGCCCTGATTGCCGGACTTCGATTGGCACAAGAAGTTGGTGCTAAGGAAATATTGGCTTATTGCGATTCGCAATTAGTAGTTAACCAGTTTAATGGAGACTATGAAGCCAAGGATTCAAGAATGGAAGCGTACCTCGAAGTGGTGAAGGATCTATCTAAAAATTTCTCGAAATTCGAATTAATCCGCATACCTCGGGGGGAGAATACAACTGCGGATGCACTTGCCGCATTAGCGTCAACATCAGATCCTGAGTTGAAAAGAGTTATTCCAGTGGAATGCATTTCGGAGCGAAGCATTCAGGACAACAAGGGAACCCTCGTCGTTACAAGGTCTCGAGCAGCGGCACGTGACCGTGGCGAACCAGAGATCGAACCTCCACCCAGCAACGAAGAAAGTCAAGGGGATCCAACACATCTGACAAGGAACCCGTTCTCTTAGCAGAAGATGTGATTCCAGAAACGATATTAGAAACCGAGCCGTTAATCGAGGAGAATGTTCTTGAACCAAACGAACATCCCGAACCGGAGCCACGAGTATTTCACAAGGTCGACCAAATTCCGGCTAAAGACTGGGGGGCTGACTGGAGGGAGCCAATAAAGCACTACATTATGACAGGCGAGCTCCCAAAGAATAAATGGCAGGCCAGAAAAATGAGAATCGTTAGCGCGAAATTTTGTCTGTCAAAAGACACATTGTATAGACGAGGTGTCAGTGACCCTTACCTATTATGCATTTTTGGGCCCGAAGTCGAAATCGTTATGAGTGAAGTGCACGAAGGATTATGTGGGAGTCATTCATCAGGAAGGGCTATGGCTTTTAAAGTTAAAAGAATGGGATATTATTGGCCCACTATGATCACAGATTGTGTTAAGTTCGCCCAAAGATGCAAGCGCTGCCAACTCCATGCACCATTGATCCATCAACCGTCGGAATTATTCTCCTCCATTTCCGCCCCATACCCGTTTATGAGGTGGTCAATGGACATCATTGGACCATTGCACAAATCAACTCGAGGTGTACAATACCTTTTAGTCCTTACGGACTACTTTTCGAAATGGATTGAAGCTGAGGCGTATGTTGGTATCAAGGATTCGGCGGTGAAGACCTTTATTTGGAAAAACATTATATGTCGACATGGAGTCCCGTACGAAATAGTCACTGATAATGGACCACAATTCATTTCACACGAGTTTGATGCCTTTTGTGCGGACTGGGGAATCAAAGTTAGTTATTCAACTCCACGATATCCGCAAGGAAACGGTCAAGCTGAAGCCGCGAACAAGACGATATTGAGCAATCTCAAGAAACGCTTAAATCATCTAAAGGGAGGATGGTATGAAGAACTCCAACCCGTCCTATGGGCCTATCGCACAACCCCTAGGCGACCTACAGGAGAAACTCCATTCTCTTTGGTTTATGGCATGGAGGCGGTAGTACCAGCTGAACTCAATGTGCCCGGACTTCGCCGAACAGAAGCACCGTTAAATGAGGAAGAAAATTCAGCAATGCTTAATGATTCACTAGATACCATAAATGAAAGGCGTGATCAAGCTTTGATTCGGATCCAGAATTACCAGCAGGCAGCAGCCCGGTATTACAATTCTAAGGTTAAAAGTAGGCCGTTCTTCGTGGGAAATTATGTATTAAGGCGCGTCTTCGACAACAAAAAAGAAGAAGTTGCCGGTAAACTCGGTATTAATTGGGAAGGACCTTACATTATTACCGAAGTGGTTCGGAACGGTGTTTATAGGTTGAAAGACTTAGAAGACAATCCAGTCAAGCGACCTTGGAATGTGATCAACCTAAAGAAGTTTTACGCTTAAAGCTACATGCATTGTTTATGTACATGAACTACGGTGTGGCTTGATCCCGAAATGGGTACGTAGGCAGCTCGGAAACGAGTTCAGCTATTAATAAAAATTTTGTTTTATTTCTTTATTAAAGGAAAAAGGGTCGACTGTGCGAACAAGTGAAGCAAATAAAGGATCGGCTATGCGAACATACAAGAGATTGGAAATAGAGCGTTTATTCAAAAGATGGAATGTCCCTCATCGTACACTTCGGACTATGAAAATCTTGTTGACGAACAGAACACTTCAACTCCTTGACCAGCAAGATCGAGAATTGGCATCATGCAGTCCGGAATTCGAGCAAAGTCAGAGATTCCAAGCTCAATCCACTCTCCGGGGTGAGATTCAAGGATGTGAAGATTTCTTGACACCGTAGTAAGCCTGCGTTGCATCCGGTTAATCCTCTTCCGGAGTCTCCTCTTTTCCAACATAAGCTTCCGGTGTTGAAGCGCGAGTGCCTCTATGAACACCATCGCTGTTCCTTGGTCTCTGATTGGGAGATCCCTGATCAAAGCACATGGGGCTCGGATCTGAGATCTTAAGAAGCCGCGAAGTGGAGGAGGCTGCCTGCTTGGCTCATTTGGAACATCTTCGTTTATCATTCCGATTCTGGAGAAGTCGGGCATAGATTCTGAACAGCGAAGATTGAACTTCATACCTACTAAAATGAAAAGAATGGTGAGGAGTAAAGGGAAATTGAGACTATAATTTATGGGAACGTCATATCCCTAGCAAGCTGCGGATTCTATCCTAGGAATGGAGTGATTCGCGGAGAGATTTATGCCCTCGAACAGATCCTGCATTAAAAGACGCATCTCCGAGAATATTTGAAAAGTAAGGAAAATTGCAAATGTTTCCATAAGTAAAAAGGGGCCGAAGCCCATTACGAGTTCAAAATAAGTGAAGAAGTTAGAGAACATTTATGGAAGAGGCTCAGGAATAGGCTCCTTCATCGCCGGTTTAGTCTTCGAAGTGGACGCCTTGTTCTTGGCATCCACTTCGGGATGGTCCCGAACGCGTTTCCGACAGGTGCTGGCCTCCTCCTCGTCTTCTTCCTCGCTATCAGATGGAACGGTATGGACCGGAGCATTCACAGGACCCGGAACTCCTCTAGCACGGAGATACATCCGAAGCATCTTCGGGATCTCAGCAACAGAATCGAAGTTCCGCCATTCCCATTGAAAGGGAGCACTTTCCAAAGCCCGTATCTTCCTCTCCACCCGAGCGATGCGAGCCTCGAGCGTTTGCCTTTTGAGGCCCAGCCGCTGCCTCTCTTCACACAAGCGACGGTGTTTGTCGGCAACCTAGCATAAAGATGAATTAATAAGATGAAACAAAAAGTTTTTAATCAAAGAAGACAGATATAAACCTTGTCAATAAAGTCGCAAGCCTCTTTCTTCTCCTTCGAAGGAAAGTGAAAGACGGTGTGAGGGAAAAGAACGCCGGCCGGTTCAAAGCCGTCGCCGGACAAGAAGAGTGGGCTGCCGGGATCAATGGGGGCTACTTTTTCGTTTTCCATTCTCGTAATATTTCTCAAGTAAGATTCTAAAATCGTATCTAAAGAAAGCTTAGAGGTAGGTAAGCCTTTATTTATAATGGTTTAGGGTTTGTCTTGGAACCATAAAACCAATAATGGTAGTGTGCCCGAGTGGTTTAAACCATTTTTGGAAATAAAGAAAAGGTAGCTTTTGCATTAAAGACGAGCCGTTTTTCCTACTTTTAAGAAATAAGAAGGGAAAGAGCAACCGTCGCATTAACTACAAAAGTTTCTAAGGCCCAAGCCCAATAAATTTATCGAGTTGATTAAACCCGAAGTGGGGAACTCGCTTTAAGCCGAGCTCAGTTCTCGCATTCTAAAGAGAAAGGTCTGATCAGCCTAAAAATCTCGAAAGCATAACCACAAGGCCACAAAGGGTTAAAAGCGGACTTTGCAAACCCGCACATAATTTTAACCAAACCCCCTTGGGTCATAACCTAGAAAGGTTTAAAAGCCTCCTCAGGCAAATATCTTGTTCAAAAGAAATATTAGAGCCTCCTCAGGCAAAAAATAAGTTCGAAATTAAGTTTAAACTAAATGGGACAATCCCCAGTTTAAAGTGGACACAGCCACTACGGATCGACCTCCACTTCGGACTCCGGCTCAGCTGTCAAAGTTTCACTCGCCTCCTTAATTGGCGCTTGATCAGATGAAGCTCCCTGACCACCCTCCGCGGTACAACCATCCTCCGGAGTGACCTCCGGCACCGCAGGAACTTCGGGTGGGACAACGTCTTCCGTCTCACTTGAGCCTAGAAAAAATAATTCCAGTCAATCAAAGGTACAAGGTAAGAAAAGGTAATGAGTATCAAGAGCCAAAAGTTACCTGCCCAATCTAGACCCGATTCACTTATAGGAGGAGATTCTGTGAAGAATTCCTCAAAGTCCTGCGGGTTGAAAGTCGAAGCGGGAAGAGCTGCCAAACGACTCCGCTTTTCAGAAAGATTGGTCGACAGTTCAGCCCTCTCTTGCACCTCGGAGAAATCTGCATCATGGATTTGGTCCAACAGAATCAAATTGCTCTCGTGCTCCTTGACGTCTGATTCCAGATCTGACCTAGCCTTCTCGGTTTGTAATGAAGCGGATGGCCCCCTGGATCAACTCCATCCCGCGTCCCTTAACATCTTTTCTGGCTTTCGATGCTGACCTTGCCAACTCGGATTCACGCAACTTGGCTAACGCCTTGTACTTCGCGTTAAGCTCGATAAGTTGGTTGTTTAGGGTATCGGCGGTTGATTCGGATTCATGGAGTTACCCTGAACACCAGAAAGTTCATCCTGTAGTTTGTAATTCCGGTCATACTGGTCTTGCAGCTCCCCCTTTATCTGTGCAAGCTCGGATGTTAAACTGTCAACCTTGTCCTCCAGATCGTGCTTGGAGCCGGCAGAAGAACTGAGTTCAGCCTCAAGAGCTGAGAATTTCTTCTTCCACATGTCAATCTCCTTCTCCCATCCAATGACCAACCCTTCGTAATGTTCAATCATGTCGTTGAGTTCGCTGTGAGCCTGGCATTATATATAAACCCGGGATGGCGAGTCAGTTTGAAGAATGGCAATACATAAAAAAAACAACAAAAAAAAAACGGAACTAACCCGAGATGAATGATGAGCGTGAAGCAAATAGCGTTCACGAATCGCAGGGCGCCACTTGTTGAAGTCTGGCAAGATCGAACCCGATCGGGTCTTGAAGCATCGGAAGACGCTGCCTTCTTTCTCCATAGCTGCGAAGAAGGAAGAGTTGTAAAAATTGGAATCTTAATAGAGACAAAAACGTTTAAGTATGTGTAAGTTACCAAACCTGAAAGCGATTTGACTTGAGGGACAAGAGCAGGCTTTAACCTCGAGGAAGCATCTTGAGATTCAGAATCTCCCTTTTTAGGGGATGCACTCCGAACAGTCTTTTCGCTCTCGGGCTGGGCAGAAGAAGACATGTCAACAGGTCGGGGAGGACCCATTGGTTCAGTAGGAGGGGATGATCGAGGTGAACGGTCAGTCCGGGCCCTTGATTTCTCCCTTCGCGGAGGCGAGTCACTACGGGACGACTTGTCCCTCTTCCTACGAACCAAATTCTTAAGTGGTTCTCTGCTGAAATCGTCTCGGGGAGGACGAGGAGAATCACGACGAGGAGACCGCTCTCTCCGAGGAGAACGTTTGTCATGACGTTCATGACGAGGTGTTAGCCTATAAGCAGCAACGGATCTGGCGCCCTCGGAGCTGTTATCATCAACCAGCAGGGTCCTGCTGTAATCTTTTTTGTCAATGGCGGCTGCAAGGAACGCCTTGTTTTCATCACAAGCCTCTGCTATCGGCTTGGAGAGTTTCTTACGCTGGGCAGTAAGGGCCCGAGCTGACATTCCCTGAGTTGAGGGAGGAGGCGGAAGACGATGAAGTAGATTGGGAGGACTCATCCTGAGTTTTCGGTTGGCCTCGACAAACCGATCAAGTGTGAAAGAATTCGAAAGGGTTTCCCCTTCGAGGATTGTTTTGAAAAACTTGATAAATTCTTCAGTCGGGAGAGTTGAAGCGATGAGAGCTGTGAAGTGAAACAACGAATTTGGTCAGTAAAAAAATAAAATGAACAGGAAAGGAATATACGACCTAGTCTCTACCAGGCTTCGTAGACCACTTCGATGGGAGTACATCGGAAAGATTTCCAGTCGAAGCAGGAGTTTTCTTAATCAGGAACCAAGGATGGTGCCAGTTCTCGTCCTTGTTCGGGAGGTGCGAGATGACGTTTCTATTTGCATTTGGGTATGCCGAGAAGTATCCCGTTTTCTTTGACAAACTTCTCACACTTAGAAGTTCATTCAGCTCGGGGACTCCAATGATGTAGCCAGCCTCTGCCGCAACGGTTATAATCCCGAGGATGGATCGGAGGAGATTGGGGGTTAGTTGAGGTAAGGCAATCTCAAGAGCCGCCAAGAATCGAATTAGGGCTTCGGGAATGGGGAAGGTCAATCCGCAGCCCTTGAAGTAAATTTCGTAAACGCAGAAATACCCGTCACGGTGGTTCTCCGGGGATTCCGTAGGATCGGCTATTTGTGCCTCCGCTATGATTCCAGGAGGAATTTGACAAAGCCCCTTTAATCGCTCAAGGGATTGAAGAGTATAGGTGGATTTGTAATGAGGACCGGCAATATCGTTAGGACGAGTGCATTCGTCATTACTAGAACGCCTCTCATCGTAAGACGGAGATTCAGGTCTCTCAGAATCAGAAGTCATCGGAGGGAAATGAAAAATTCAAGGTTCGGCGAAGAAAGTTTCGGCGAAGAGAAGTAGAGAGAAGTTTTGATTAAAGCACAAAAGTAAAAGAAGAAAAAGATGGTGAAAAGAAGTTACCTTACACAAACTAAATGATGAAACCGCCTCGAAAGTTGTGTGGGAAGTGGG
Source organism: Arabidopsis lyrata subsp. lyrata (assembly GCF_000004255.2). Classification (NCBI taxonomy): domain Eukaryota; kingdom Viridiplantae; phylum Streptophyta; class Magnoliopsida; order Brassicales; family Brassicaceae; genus Arabidopsis; species Arabidopsis lyrata. The sequence continues at coordinate 7,546,496 of NW_003302548.1, read as the reverse complement.
AAGGTTTTTCCCGTTTTAATAGTAAATAATTAATATACGGTCATAATGATGACAGATGTCACTCGGATAAAAATGGCTAGTGCCGAAATTAAAGGAGTGATGAGATTTTCGGCGGGAAATCAGAAAGATTCTCGAGCGCAATCTTTGGTCATTCAAGCATTTAAAGTCCTCCGAATTGGAATGGCACTTCGAAGAACTTGGGGGGCTAATTGTTGGTGTCGGATCCCGCACCAGAAGTCCGAGACCAACCAAAGATTGCCACGTAGTCAAGATAATGGCCCATAAAGGATAAAGCCCATTGGACCCATGAGCCGAAGTAACGGTTGAAGTGGTTGTCATCACTTCGAGAATCCGAAGTGACTGCGCTGTGACATGAGTTCGGTGTAGAAGACACGGGTAAGTCGGTTCAAGGACACTTGGGCCAAAAAGGCGAGGCCCATGAAGATCAGAGTCAACTCAAATTCAAACGTTGAGCATTAAAGTCAAGGAATCAAAACGGACACATTTAAGAAGGAATAATTGTACTTAATTACTCATTTTAATGTCGTTTCTCTATGTATAAATATGGAGCAAGAAATACGATAGCAATTTTTGTATTCATAAGCCTTTTACGTTCTTACTTTTTGTCCCTCAAGAATAATCTTTCCTACTAATAAAAATACTTGAGTGTGTGAATCCGACATCCACAGGCAACATACCAGCGTTTAGTTAACAAAATGTTCGCAAAACATTTGGGCCAAACAATGGAAGTCTATATCGATGATATGCTCATAAAATCTCTTAAGAAATCCGAGCACATCACTCATCTTGAACAATCATTACAGGAAATAAGGGTATTCGTAGCATCTGAAAACCGCTATCTAAAGATACCATAGCGGCGTAGAAAGCGCTATGTCTGCGCCCGTTATAGTAGGTCTGACACTTTACGTAGCGGTTTTTGTAAGTGCTATTAAGATATTAGATAACATAGCGTTTTTTGGTATGCAATATATAAATAGATAATAGCGATTAATAATTGCTGTTAATATTTATTATATATATATATATATATATTTTTTTTGTAATACGTAGACAATATGTATTTTATACATGAATGTATTTATACAGTATTTGTGTATTTATACAAGATTGTATATATAAAGTATTTGTACAAATTATATACATTTTTAGTTTATTAATTTTTTATTATATTTAATTTATTATTTATTAGGTTTTTTTGGATATATCGACAAATTAAAAATATCATATTTTTATTATATTATATCAATCATAATATTATATTATATCAATCCTAATTTATTAGGTAAATTATACATGTTATACAAATGATGTATTGTACAAAGGAGTATTTTTATACGTATTTTTGTATCCACGATTAAGAAAAGCGAACAAGGACAAGAATTAGACTGCCTCGGAGAGCTTCGGGATAAGAGGAAATCAGAAACCAACACAGAAACTCCTACAAGAGAAAAACATATTAATGGAGAGGTTTTAGATACTGAAACAACATATTCGCCGCAAGACTTAGGATTGTTGCTCGTCAGCAGGTTTTGGTGCTGCTGGTGCTGCTTCTTTGATGTCATCAGTAGGATCGTCCTGATTAAAAACATTTGACAATAACATCAGAATCATAATCAGACCAGAAGAAAGAAGAAATGAGAAACGCATCAAAATGTAAACTAAATAATTTCAAATATAGTCTTCCTCAATGGTTTATCCTGCTCATGGCTTCAGAAATCAAGTAACAAAACAGGATTAAATACATTTGACAATCACTAAAATCAGACCAGAATAATGGATCAAAATGTATAACTAAACCGTTAGATTTCAAAAAGTAGTCTTCCTCAATGGCTTAAAAAGGCTCATGGTTTCACAAATCAAGCAACAAAACAGGCCTGTGCAAGTTTAAACACATTTGACAATCACTAATATCAAAATCAGACCAAAAGAATGCATCAAAATGTGAACTTAACCGTTTGATTTCCAAATCTAGTCTTTCTGAATGGCTTAATTAGGTTAAATGTTTCAGAGATCAAGCAACAAAACAGGATTTAACACAGTTGACAATCACAATTCACAAACCTCTGAATCAGACAAAAAGAATTCATCAAAATGTAAACTAAACCGTTTGATTTCCAAATGAAGTCTTCCTCAATGGCTTAAAAAGGCTCAGGGTTTCACAAATCAAGCAACAAAACATGATTAAACATTTGACAATCACAATAAAATCAGAATCAGACCAGAAGAATGCATCAAATTGTAAACTAAACCATTTCATTTCCAAATCTAGTCTTTCACAATAACTTAATCAGCTCATCATTTCAGTAATCAAGCAACAAAACATGACTTATACAGCCAAAGTATAATACCTGCATATCAGCGGTCCAGAGAGTGAGGTTATCACGAAGAAGCTGCATAATCAAAGTACTGTCCTTGTATGACTCTTCACCAAGAGTATCCAATTCAGCAATAGCTTCATCAAACGCCTAATAAATCCATAAACAAACCTCATCAAACACACACAAAAACCATCAAATACATAACCATATAAAACATCCCTCTGATTAGATCCAAACCTGCTTAGCGAGATTACAAGCACGATCAGGAGAATTGAGAATCTCATAGTAAAACACAGAGAAGTTCAACGCTAAACCAAGACGAATCGGATGCTTTGGAGCCAATTCAGAATTAGCAATATTCTTTCAGTCGATTTCGAGGTAATGGATGAAAGGTTGAAGAGAATCTCGCCAAAGCCTTTGTTGGGCGATGAACGGCTGAGATTTTCTTAAACATTCAGCCGGCAAATCCTTTGAAAGGAGGAGATGTCGCCACGTCATGTATCCGAGTATTGCTTATTGATTGGGTTGAGTAAATTGATCATGTATTAGATCAGATGAATGGCTGAGATCTCGCCACATCAGCAATTCGAGTGAAACAATATGATTGGCTTATTTTGTTTATAGGCTTAAAAATGTGTTTTTACTATTTATATAATTTTAAAAAAATTATATATTGACGAATTAATATGTTAATGAGTTATTTACAAGATTAGATAATTTTTTCGCAATTTAAAAAAAATATTTTGCAAAGTTTTTAAAAATTTGAAGGTAACACTACTGATTGCCTTATAATACATGTACACTAATTTTCTTATTGTGTAAATCATATTGTTGAAAGTTGAAACACATTAATGATGTTATAATTAACAAAATGATAGAATTCATTTATGTTATAATAGTATACTTTATATCATTAATATTAGCTATAAACTCTAAACCCTAAACCCTAAACCCTAAACCCTAAACCCTAAACTATTTTTAAAAATGAATATTATTTATGTTATTATTTGTTATAATTAATATTATTACTATTTGAAACAAATATAATCGAAAAACCTAAATCATACATTTCATACACTAAACCCTAAATTTTTGAATTTTGAAACATTTTTTTGAATATTTATCAATTATCAAAATAAAATGCAAGAAAAATTATTAAATTTTATCATATTTGATTATTTGATGAGTAGAATTAACAAATGAATGTTTGAACCTTTGAGAATATTATTTGATTATGTATTAGCTAATTAACAAATGAATCTATGAGAATAATTATGAACAAAATAAAAGTTTTATTTGTAGTTATACTTACGTATTTAGTTAAATTGTATTTTTTGTAAGAAATAAAAATTTGTTGTATTTTTTTCTTTATTGATATATAACTAAACTTGACTTTTACAAAGAAATTTTTACGTATATATCAAAATCAATAAATGGTATATCAAAAGAATTAAATTAACGGAGACAACAAATTGTAATCTTTTAACAGCTTGAAGGTTTCTTGATTTGTTGAACCATGTGACTTTGTGAGCTCCAACAAGTGCATTGTTCCTTTGAGCTTCGTCCACACAAAGATTATGCCGTCAGTTCCATCTCACAACCGTACCAAATCAAATACTGCAACAATATCAAGATGGGTCTACCTCCTTTTTACATTTATCACATTACATGTACCATGATCCCCATATACAATCTCAATGTACATCATCATGGTCACAAAAGGGGAAATAATAATAAAATTATTGAGAAGACTTACCAATGTGAGAACTGCTGCATGATCTTTGAGTGTAAAGCTTAGTTCCACATCCTTCCATTAGTGTCTAGAACCCCATGATTTCTCTGTGGAAAGAATTGAATACAATCAAGAATCATGTGGAAAAAGGTAGAAACATATACAGTGTTAAGTATCTATCAACGAACATGCATCCATTTGTGGTCAAGTATGAGTCACTACAGTGATTTTGAATATTTGGAGTTCTTAAAGATAGACAACTCGTCTTAGCTTTGTATCTAAACGAAGGTAGCAAGGCAAATCTTGAATCTAACTCATTAATCAAAAGAACCAATTGCAATACTACTACTATAAAGCTCTCCAGTGATCTCGGCAGATCCTAGTTTTCATTATTTGGTGTCTTGAAAGGATAAAATTGTTTTCTTGTGTTCCATTTTGTTCTAGCAATTGCAAAAAACCTCGGACCTTCCATTACCATCAAACCAAGCATCAATCCTCAATACATAGAATCACATAAGCTACTCCAAGATAGCAATAAAGCTAAGAACACTAAGTACTGGTTCTCTCATGGGATATGTTTAAAAAATATGAACTTCAAACACAAAATCGTTTTTTAAAAAACCTCAATTTCTTTAATACTTTAGATATTAACCAAACAAGATTAAGGCAGACATTTTAAGGAGTCAAACCTTGATTCTTGCTGCTATCAGGTAGAGCAGGTGGACAAAACGATGATGCGTTTGACTAAGGAATCCCAAGATTCAAACAGTCCATTCCAAATGCACCTACCAAACACAAAAAAAAAAAAACAATTTAAAGTCTTTGGTTTGCTTCAATTGACAATAAATAAAAATTGTTATTCTTACATTGTTTCAAGCAAGGAAATGTAGTTATGTTCATAATATTGTTGTAACCTTCACGGCAGTTGCAGCTGTATTGAAATGGCATTGTACTGTTGCAAAACCCTCCTCCACCATCCATCCATTGACAAGCTATGTAAGAAACACACATCAAGGAAGCAAATCTGATTAGAGACCCAACGTTTGTAGCTTTACTAGTTTACTAGGAGACCTTCGAAAAGAATAAAATAAATGTGTCTCAAGGTCTCTGAATCTAGTCTCGATACAGGGGAGAGAAAATGTCTCATAAGTCCCTTTTTGTAAATATCAAACCTCTTCTATCCCTTTCTTGTCTACATATCCCCTTCTCTATTAATTAAATGTGTGTTGACGATTTTACCCTTCTATCATTTTCAGAATAATTAATTATTTGCTGAAATTAAAAAAAAAAAAAACGAAAACTGAAAAAAAAAACGACGAAAACTCGAGCTCGAGAGCTTTCTCTCCTCCTCCTCGCTGCAGATTCGATTTGCAGTCACCATTGTTGCAGTATCCTCTCCTCCGGCGAGCTGGGTCGAGATAGAAAGGACAAGTATGCTGCTCGACCTGCTTTGAGCTTGTAATTGAAGTTTTGGATTTAGAAATGAAGGGGATTGAATCCAATTAGATTTAGCTAATTGTTTGATATGCACATTGGAAGTTTATGCATAGTTTATGGGTCGAATAGGTCTGTAAATGGGTAAGAAATGGATTACAACAACCGAATCATAGTGAATTATAGTTTTGAACCTGAAACCATTCGATTTGAGTTCTTGTCGCGAAAGTACAACTGGTACAACTGGGTAGAATTGAACTTGAATCTATTGAAAAATATATATGTAGTATTACTAGTTACACTAGTATTACTAGTTACACTAGTATTACTAGTTACACTAGTATTACCCAGATGTATGTAGTATGACTAGTTACACTAGTATTACCCATATACATGTTATATTAATAGTCACACTAGTACTTACACTAGTATTTCCCAGATATATGTAGTATTACTAGTTTTACTAGTATTACCCAGAATTGTAGTACAACTAGTAAAACTAGTATAACTGGCAAAGTTTTTGTATTGTTTTGGCAGGATACAATGAGGGAGAACGTGATCATATATTTTAAATGCGAAAGTCGCATGTATAGCTTGATGATGAAGACATCAGGGGAGAAGATAACTCTCTCCATGTTAGAAGGTAGGATATGCACGAAGCTAGGGTTAGATAAAAGTAGGGTTAAATTGCAAATGAGGTACAATGCAGTGGTGTTGGGACCAGAGGAAGAGATTTACATTTGTGATGATGAGGATGTCAGTGTCTAAATAGTTTTAGGTGAAAATAACCGTAGATATGTTTTGTATGTGGAAGTCATCACTCCACCAGAATTGTCCGAGCAACTGTGGAGAGTAGGGGTTATGTTTTGTTTTGTTCGTGGTTGTTATTTGGCAATCATAATATTTGATTTATCTGCACTGTATGATTTGTAAATCAGTTTCGAGTTGGACAACTATGTAACACTAGCTTTCCTGATGTAATACTATGTTTTTTTCTATGGAAAATGGGTAAAACTAGTATAACAAGTGGTACTAATGATGAGATTTTGTAATACTTGTAAAACTGGTATAACTTATGAAGGAATTTGAATTTTGAATGTTTTTTCAACACTAAATATTACACTGACTATTAAGTGATAATGAACTCTTATAAATGATTTAAAATGAATTAAGTGAGAAAAAAAAAATTTATCATGTCGGATTGTTTTAATAGACTTCATACAACATATTCCTTATACTTTTAAGTTCACTTTTTATAAAAACACCAACTTAGGATGGAAAATTTACAATTTTATATATTTTTAACATATAATTACAAAAAACATTAAGAATTCTATTTTTATAAAGTTTACTTAAGTGTACAACTATATAAGCAATTTTTAAGAATATGTAATACTGGTTAAACTGAAAATCACCAAAAGTACAACTATGTAGAAAATTGGTACAACCGATAACTTGGGTACAACTACGTTTAAAAAAAGCTGCGCACTGGTGGAAAAAAACGGCGCACACATGAATAAGATGGGGCCCACGTGTCCCAAATTTGAAATTTTCCGATTTTTTTGGGTTTTCTCGCTAATTTGACAGCGCACATGTGTAAATTTGACTCGCACATGTGTAAATTTGACGGTGCACATAATTTTACCTAGTAATACCAGTAGTGTAATTCAAAAAACAAAACCAACATAGTTTTACCTAGTATTACCAATTGTACAAATCTAAACACAACCATATGACAAAGATATAGTGAAGAAGATATATTCTTCTTCACCTCCAGCTACCATGATACTATCAATTTCATGTGGAAGATGACTTCATGGACGTATCATATTCTCTAGTCTTTGTTTGCCCAATAACAATGCTAAATAAGTAGAGGACCGTGTGGAATAAATTAAAAAGTAGAAATTTTCTCCCAAATGGCTCCACGGACGTAGCATATTCTCCAGTCATTTCAAACATTTAATTTTGGGGAATCAACAATTAATTATTGTTATACTTTCTTCATAAGTTTCTCAAAAGACTGATAATTATACCTAGTTGTACCAGCATTACAAATAAAATCCGACTAGTTTTATCTAGTTATACCAATACTATGACAGAGTTATGTTCTCCCCTGATGTCTTCATCATCAAGATATTCATGCGACCTTCGCATTTGAAATATATGATCACGTTCTCCCTCATTGTATCCTGCCAAAACAATACAAAAACTCTGTCAGTAATACTAGTTTTACTAGTTCTACTACATTTGTAGTAATACTAGTGTAACTTGTCATATTACATATATCTGGGTAATACTAGTGTAACTAGTCATACTACATATATCTGGGTAATACTAGTGTAACTAGTCATACTATATATATCTGGGTAATACTAGTGTAACTAGTCATAGTTATACCCTTGTATTACCAGTATTACTGATAATAGTAATTCCCTTGTATTACCAGTATTACCCAATTCTACATGTATATCACACACAATAGTATTCCCTGTTCTACCAGTTTTACCAAGATACCTTAGTGTTTCCCTGTTCTACCAGTTTTACCCAGATATCCAAATAATGTTACCCTATTATACCAGCATTACCCAATTCAAATACTTACCATCTCCGCCGCATTTTTCACTCGATTTCCATCTGCTATCTCATCCTCGATACTCTCATCAGAGGAGGAGTCTAACAAGGTTGTACTACTACCACTAGTCTCTCCTCCGTCTTCGCCATTCCCTTGAACTTCTTTGTTCTCTTCTTCTTCGTTCTCTTCTTCCTCATTCCTAGACTCTTCTTCCTCATTTTCTTCTTCATCTGCCTCGACAACCGGACTTAACATCGGAACTTCTTCTTCAACTCCTTCTCCTCCCTCAATTGGCTTCTTTAACTCCGTCGGAGATGGCTGCAAACTCGTTGCTCCTCCATCTTCTTCCCTTACTTCTTTTCATCGATCCGGAGCATACGTTCCCCTCTTCCTCTTTCTCCCAGCCATAATCGACAACAAGGATTTCTCGAAGATAAAACGGATATTTAAAGGGAGAGAATTGGCAACGAAATCGAGAGATATATGAAGTTGAAATCGAGAAATCGTGGAGATAACGGTTGTCTCTTTTGAATTTCTTAACTATTGAAGACGAATTGAATGAGAATCCACGTCGTGGAAAGAGGAGAGAAAACGAAAACGCAGAAAACAGAGAGAAAATGGTCGTGAGAGAAGTTGGCTCGTTGAGAGGAGTTAGGGTTCGTGGGTTTTCGGGTTAGATCCAAAATCAGTTTGGTTGGGTGGATAAAACCCAGGTTTAATGTGTAGTTTTAGTATTTTGGCTAGGGTAATATTGTAACTTCCGGCATTTTCGATTTAAAATTAAATACAATTTTTATTCTGTTTTTAACGGGGAGATATGGGGTTAGAGTTTGTCAAAAGGGGACTCCCAAGACGATTTCTCTACAGGGGAAGGGGGCCAATATTAACATGTTCTGATATTCGACCCGAGGGGACTATACATGTCTATACTATATTGGGAAGGTGGCTAATGAAGGTAAACCAAGATTGAATTATGAACTCATATATAGCTACTGAAACTCAACCCTATTCATGAATCCGAGTCTACGAAAGCGAGCAACATATCAAATCAGACTCCTAATTTGAGATTCGAGCCAAAATCGAGACCAAATATACTACAAGGTAGAGAAGCTTAACTGAAATTGAAAGTAGAAACAATTAAGAGAGATTTGTAGATCGATGAAATTGACGACCGAGATCCAGAGTTGAGACTGAGAGGAATTAAGACTCAGAGGGATCGAGAGAGATCGAGAGTGAAAGAAGAGACAAACAAATTGGTTTTGGTTGTGATGGTTCCCAATCTAGTTTCAGAGAGAAAGAGGAGAAAAGAGAGAAGTTTTAGATCTTGAATCTATTTCTCGTCTTCAATTTTTTTTCTTTTTTCTTTTGTTACTTAATAAAATTTTGGAGGTATTTTGATCCAAAAAATAAAAAGTAAAATTTTGGAGGTAATCAATTTTTTGGTTTCCCGGTTAATCTTACAATAACGTTTTCAGTGTCACATATGCTATCACTGTTCTAAAAATTAAGCGCCACTACGAAATATTTTCGCGCTTATCTTATCATAGCGTTTACGTTTTTGAAAACGCTATGTAAATTTTCTCAAAACTCAATTATAGCAAAAATATTAAAAACGCTATACTGGACTGCTATTAATACCTTCATTTCCTGTAGTGAATGTTTCAAATGAAATTAAATCTAGCTAAATGTTCTTTTGGTGTGACTTCCGGAGAGTTCCTAGGATACATAGTCACGGAAAGAGGAATAGAAGCAAATCCTAATCAAATTAACGCTTTCCTCACAATGCCTTCACCAAAAAACATTAAAGAGGTCCAGCGATTGACGGGCAGAAGTGCTGCGTTGAATCGTTTCATCTCGAAATCCACCAATAAATGTCTCCCTTTTTATCAAATTTTAAAGGGAAACAAAAAATTTTGGTGGGATGATCAATGCGAAGCAGCTTTCGATCAACTCAAAACTTATCTGATAACACCACCGATTCTCTCAAAACCAGAGTCAGATGAGAAACTTTATATTTGCATTTACGTTTCTAATCATTCTGTAAGTGGGGTTCTAGTTCGAGAGGATCGAGGTGATCAAAAGCCAATTTTTTACATAAGTAAATCTCTTACCAGTCCGGAAACGAGATATACCATGATGGAAAAATTAGCTTTAGCAGTGGTCATATCTACTAGGAAACTCAGACCCTATTTCCAATCTCATCCGATAGAAGTTTTAACTTCTCATCCGCTTCGCTCAATTCTTCACGGACCAATTCAGTCCGGTAGATTGGCAAAATGGGCTATCGAACTTAGTGAGTACGATATAGAATATAAAAGTCGAACTAGCGCAAAAGCACAAGTTCTGGCTGATTTTCTAACTGAACTGCCATTAGATGATGGAACCTTTATTGAAACAGACTCTACATGGAAATTACACCTAGATGGCTCTTCTTCTAAATAAGGATCCGGAATCGGTATTAGGCTCGAAACTCCGACAAAAGAAATATTCGAACAATCATTTCGATTAATGTTCCCAGCCTCGAACAACGAGGTGGAATACGAAGCTCTCTTAGCAGGACTTTGGCTTGCTCTTGCAATTGGAGCAGAAAAAATAATAGCTTACTGTGATTCTCACTTGCAATTGGAGCAGAAAAAATAATAGCTTACTGTGATTCTCAGCTAGTTGTGAACCAGTTCATTGGAGATTACGAAGCTAAGGCACCTCGAATGGAAGCCTACCTTTTGGCTGTCAAAAAGTTAGCTGAGAAATTCAAAAAATTCGAATTAGTTCGAATACCTCGAGGCGAGAACATTTCGGCAAACGCTTTAGCCGCCCTAGCTTCTACCTCAGATCCCAAACTCAAGCGAGTGATTCCAGTTGAATGCATTTCTTCACGAAGTATTTCAGATGAAGAAACAGGAAGTGATAATATTTTGGAAAACGAACATATCGAAACTCCAGAATTAAATCCCGACAGCAAGAACAGTTCGTTTGTTGTCACTAGATCACGAGCGAAGTCTCAAGATGACGAACTTACTCCACAGCCGGAACTTCCTAAAAGAAACCCGAGAAGAAAACTAAAAAATCAGGAGGTTCCCATTAAAGAACCATCTCGAGCTGAACAGACACTTTCGGATACCGCAAATAATGAAGAAGTTCTGGTGACAATCGAAAATGATCCTGATATTCCTTCCGAGCCGGAACCGAGGAAGTTTATACTCAAGGATAATACTTCCGCTAATGATTGGGGGGCTGACTGGAGGGTACCCATCAAAAATTTCATTCTTAATGGAGAACTACCATCGAACAAATGGTAAGCTCGCAAATTAAGAATCATCAGCGCTAAGTATTGTATAATTAAAGAATCATTGTACAAGTGAGGTTCACGAAGGACTTTGCGGTAGTCATTCTTCAGGACGAGCAATGGCTTTCAAAATCAAACGATTAGGATATTTCTGGCCAACTATGATTTCTAACTGCATCGATTACGCCAAACGATGTAAAAAATGCCAGATGCACGCTCCTCATATTCACCAGCCATCTGAATTTTTATCATCTATATCCGCTCCATACCCTTTCATGAGATGGTCAATGGATATAGTTGGTCCGATGCATCGCTCAACGCGAGGCGTACAATACTTATTAGTTCTAACGGACTATTTTTCCAAATGGATCGAAGCTAAAGCTTACGTAAACATACAAGATTTTGTGGTAAAGACATTCTTGTGGAAACACATTATTTGTCGCCATGGAGTTCCTTACGAAATTGTAACGGACAATGGTCCACAATTCATTTCAAATGCTTTTGAAGATTTTTGTTCCACTTGGGGGATAAACTTAGCTATTCTACGCCGAGGTATCCTCAAGGAAATGGGCAAGCGGAAGCTTCCAATAAAACCATTCTCAGCAACCTTAAAACAGGTTTGAATGCTCGGAAAGGTGGTTGGTATGACTAGCTGCAACCTGTGTTGTGGGCATATCAAACAACCCCGAGACGAGCAACGGGAGAAACTCCATTCTCATTAGTATATGGGATGGAAGCAGTAGTCCCAGCCGAGCTGAATGTTCCTGGTTTACGCCGGAGCGAAGCTCCACTTAACGAAGAACTGAATTCTAAATTATTAGAAGACGTTCTCGATACAATTGATGAAAGGCGAGACCAATCCCTTATTCGACATCAGAACTATCAACAGTTGACCGCTCGATACTATAACTCAAAGTTAAAAAACAGACCTTTAAATATAGGAGACTTTGTTTTAAGGCGAGTGTTCGATAACCCAAAAAAAAAGGAGCTGGAAAACTCGGTATTAACTAGGAAGGCCCTTATCAAATCACAGAAAAAATCCGAAATGGTGTATACCAAGACCTTGACGGAAATCCCGTTCAAAGGCCTTGGAACATCATCAACTTGAAAAAGTTCTATTGCTAAATCAAACATATTTGAACTACGATTTGGTTTGATCCTATTTTGGGTACGTAGGTAGCTCGCTAAACACGAGTCCCTATAATTAAAAATATATATATATTATTCCAATCATGGAGTCTCGTTTTACAAAATCGATCTTCGAGCATAAATATAAAAATACGTTGCGAACAAGGTATAAAGAAATATTTTTAGCTAAAACCAGATCTAGAAGGGTCTTGGATTACGGAATAGCTTTGCTCCTTGGCCTGCGAGGTCAACGATGCTCAGAATGCAACTTGCCATGGTCCCGTACTCCTGGAGGCCTATCTCGATCCAATCAGAAGGATGGGCTTCGAGGCGATGAAGCTCGCGAGGGCTTTTGTAGAACTATTGTTGATTAAATTCAGTAATGAACTACACCTACTTTATACTCGAAATATACTCAATCACATTTAAGAGAGTAAATTGACGATTTCCCAAAATATGAAATTACTACATTTATGGAAAATGCAATCGAATTAATTGCAAATTATATTCCCTAAATCATCGCATTAAACAATGTTGAAATAAATTGACAAATTTAAAACAAAAGGGAAAATATAATTAATGTCGCTGGGCCGCTAGCCCAATAGTATGTTACAAAATAATAAATAACTAAGAAGGAGGAGGGTACGCAGAATGAACTTCGTCGGGTGATGAACCGTTTTCGCGTTCGTCGGGTTCGAGGCTCCTTTGGTATATATCCCAATGCTTCTTCAGAAACCTGATGTGTTCTCGAAGACAGCCGGGAATGCGAGCGATAGAGTCAAATCCCCTCCTCTCCCAGTGGTGAACATCCGACTCCAAACGTCGGATCTTCCTTTCGGTTCTAGCAATCATGTCCTCGAGGTTACGGCGTTTCCTTCCGAGGCGTTGCCTTTCGGAGCAGAAGAAAACGTACCTTTCGGTGATCTGCAAAAAACAGATGCATTACAAATCTATCAAGTAAAACCTTGAAACAATTGGTACCGGGTTCAAACCTGCTCCATGAATTCATGGCACTCGATCTGTTCTTCCTTAGACATGGAAGAAAGAAAACAAGGAATAGCCACCTCTTGTGGAGTGAATCCATCCCCCGTCGGAAAAAGGGATTCGCTCGAAGGGAATCGTAGTGGGTTAGGATCAGAAGGTTCGTCTCGGGGAGAGGCCATCAAAAACAAGAAATTCAGAAAAGGAGAACTGAAAAGCTCCTTGTGAAGAAAAGGTTTATTGGGAAATTTCCAAAATCTTACTCTCCTTATATAGGAAAAATATATAAGATTACTCACTTGAGTATTTATTGAAAAAGAAAGTTAAACGTCAATCTATTGATCTGACAGTTACGACCTTTCGATTTTCGTGTGCATGCACAAACAAGACCTAAGGAACATAGGTTATTCAAGTATCACTTAACACCTAGTAGGCGAACTGACTTTCGAACGTGAAATTCAAGGACAGTCAATAAATGGTATCATACCTTTTTGTCTTTTTAAGTAAAGCAAACAGTTCTCACTAGAGATTTTTCTAATCGAACACACCTGAAGTATCGCGAAGTGTTCTTGTAAGCCGAGCTCTAACCTCGAAACCGAGAGACCGAGGAAAAATTCTAATGTTTTTCCTTTAAAAATGGCAAGTAGGTCTGATCAGCCTATCTTTCCTATAATTCTAAACCATTTCGGTTAGGAGGACTTTGCAAACCCTCCAGGTAAAATCGTTGGTTTCCACCAAGATTAAATATTTTCTTTCTAAAGAAATTTTAATTAAAAAACCCTCTTGGGCAAATTATTCAAAAATAGTAATAAAATCCCCCTTGGGCAAAAAACTCGTAGATTAATAAACGGCCCCATGGCCAACAAAGCGAATTTCATGTCTTAAAATTAAAGGGACAATCCCCATAAGAGGTGAGTGCAATCACCATCATTCATTCATAGGCGAACCGCCTCCATCTCTTACTTGGCTTGAGACAAGAGCACCCCCGATGGTAGCATCTTGAGTCCATCATGGTTTGCAGCTCCATGACGTGGTAAATGGTGTTTCCCAATGATTTGATCTCCAGAGGATCGAATGGCGTGGTGGAAGACGTGTAAAGGTCGGGCAGGGGCCAGACCGGTTGGTGAGGGTCGTGACCGGTCTGAGCAGAAGGGGCACCCCGGTCACGGGCTTCGTGGCTGGTCCAGCGGTGGCTTCTGCGGGACGGTCCGATCAGCTCAAAGTCTCCAATGGTGGCTGCTTCGGGCGAGTGAGGGTGAGTGCGGTATGCACCGCAGGTCAGCCCATACGTACCAAGTGTTGGTCCGTACATGTGATCGTCCGAAAGCTCTTGTAATGCTATAAACTCCGAAAGCGTAAGGTTTTGATATTCTTTGGGAAAAGCTCTTTGTGGATGTAGGATTCACACTCGATTGTCTTTAAGTATTTCAGTGGAGAAAAACTCTTATAAAATCAGAAAATGAATATGAAAATTCGAAAGGGAAAATAACCAAGAAAATAAGTAAAGAACTTTGACAAGGACGAAGTACAAAATGCCTTGCGAAAGTAATAAAGAAAGAAAGTATATTGTATTGCTTAGAAGTAATGAGTAAAAAGATTCGTCCTTTCAAACACATGCGTTTGAGGTTGTTTTTATAGAGAAAACATGATCAATGCGGTCATTTACTACTCATAATCGTATTGATCCGCATTAATCATGTAGGTTACAATTTGACCGAAACGGCTTGAATTTGAACTATCTTGGGCTTCGCATGGATCTTCCAAACTATTTCTTGCTGACTCCGAACTCCCGCTTTTTGACGCTACCGTGAGACTCGAACAATATTCTCCTCGCTTCGGCCTTTCTCTATGCGAACTGTCTGTCGAATAAGAGCGACCTCCATACTAGCAAGGATCGAGCTCTTCTACTAGACTGAACCGAACTCCTGTCTGGTTAAGCTCGATTCTTATAATAAAATGTCTTTAGTTCCAAGAGGATTATTATGTAATAATGACATGGACAGATCCAAGTGGATCCTACCGAAAATGTGTGGGATCCGACCCCAACATTTAGCCCCCCAAGTCTTGCGAGTTGAGTGCTCGGCTTGGAAGATTTAAGTAAACAGTAATTAATGAATTGAGATCTTTAACACTCTGGAATTACTCCATGTTTTATGCTGTTATGCCGATCTCGGATAATCAAGTGATTTGATACCCCTGACAACAGTCATCATTAATTTCTTAATTAATACCGCGGGGAAAACCGTCCCACTTCCTAATATTCTCGAGGCGGTCTTCCATCATACTTTAGGGTTCTAAGAGGTAATATTACTTTTCCTTCTTATCTTCTTTACCTAGAAAACTTTCATTCTCATTACAGAGGTCGTTGTTTTCTTTCGGTAAAAACCCCTTTCGTAAAATGTCGAACCTCCCTTCTGAATTTCGCGAATATGAGGCTGATGATCTCGAAGCTCTCATGGGTGAGGGAACCGAACCTCATACCCAAACTGGAGGCGAGTTTGATCTTCACCTTCAGAGTCAATCGACCGTTGATTCTCTTAACGATCTACGTCGTTTATGCCACATTGCCCCCGAAGTGGAGATGGTGGTCCCGGAGCCTTACGAGTCTCCAGAGTCGGGGCGAGAGGGGTATTGCTGCGCCTATGAAATTTATTTCAAAGGGTGCGGCTTGTTCCTTCCCCTTCCTGAGATACTTCTTACCTACCTCAACCATCTGGGAATTGCCTTCTCTCAGATGTCGCCCAACATGCTCCGGTATCTTATGTGTACCTTCACTGTTGCAGCGCAGGCAGGCTACACGTTGGGCCTTAGCGAGCTCTTAGAATTATTCCAGGCTCGCGAATCCCAAACTTCTGGGTATTATGCCCTTTATCCGATGGAAGATCGGAACCTTATTGATGGCCTGCCTTGAAAAGACAACGCCTGGAAGAAGTTTTGGTTCTTCTTCCGTATAAATAGTTTTTCCGTTCAGAGTTCTTTCGAACTCCTCTAAACTCACTGGTCATCGAATTTGGGTAGAAACTAGGACTTAAATAAATAAGCTTCTCAAGCTATTTCAAACTGCGTTAACACTTTCTCGTTTTTCCGCAGGTTCCCAAATTCGGCAAGTTCCCTCTGTTGACTTTCTCAACTTTTACAAGGCCGTCCTTGAGCGGCCAGTTACTTGGAATTCTTTTACTTTGGAGAGAATTCACGGTGCCGGATCGGACATTCTGTCAGAATGGGCCTTACTCATCCCGTCGACCCTCCTCCTGCTGAGATTGATCTCTCGAGTTTAAATGCCCGAGATAGGAGAAGGATCAGAGAAGCAGACAAGAAAGTCAAAGATCAGATCTCCCAGATAGGAAAAAACAAGAAAAATGCATCCTCCGTCGGGGACGACAGTCTACCGGAAAACTCTCCTAGTTGATGACGGGTCCCTTGAGGGTTCAAAGTCAATGGCGGTCACCATAAACAATGCTCCTTCCTCTACCCCAGCAGCAGGCATCATGGTCGCCGCCACTGCTGAAGAAGGAGGTCCCTTAGATGGCTCCTCTTTTATGAAGAAGAGGAAGGCTGAGGGACCTGAACCCTCGCTTCAGGGAAGGTCCAAGAGCACGAGGAGAGCCGAAGCCATTTCTTCAAGTCTTCCAATTCCTGAATCTGCTTACATTCAGGGTAGGAATCCTGATTCAGGAATTGTTTTGAGAGAGCCGCTGAGTTCAGGGATGCTACCCCCCAGGCGTCCTCGAGGTAATACCTCTAGAGCTCGGAGATGATCGAGCTCAGGACTCGTTGCTAGAGCTTCATCTCCATCAGGTAATCCTCAATTAACCTTTTGATACTGGAGATTTAACTGATTTTTTTAAGGAATTCTATATTCATTCGAATATCTTTACTTTAGATAAAGAGAAGATTGGAAATATCTTTAGATGTTTCAACACTCGTTCTGGGAAGAAACTTCCATCCTTTGGGCACTGGAGGGATGACGTCAAGAAGATGTATATCAGTCATTCATTCCACTCTTCTCAGGTTTGACTATTCAAATATGTATATATTTGATTTTGAATCTCCCTTTTCTTATCGCATCTCATTTTATCAGGGAACCCTGTATGTGAACAGCATCATCAACCATTACGAAGAGGAGCTCACCAAAGTTTCCAAGAGAGCTGTTATTACCGAAGGAGAGATTGAGAAACTCCAATCTTCCAACCAACTTGCGAAGGAGACGACTGGTCTCGACTCGGCTCGTCAGAAAGAAATCGAGCAACTCGAAAGATTTGGCGAGGAGACGAGGAAGAATTTGGCTGAGACAGAGCAAAAGCTAAAAACTGCTCTTGCTGACCAAAACTTCGCAAAGGGCGAGATCGAGCTTCTGAAATCAGAGCTTAGCAAGGTCAAAACAGTTGCTGAGGAGTTCGAGCGAAAAAATGAGTCTCTTTTCAAACTGAAAGATCAGGATGTTCGCAAGATATCTCATGATGCTCGGAAAGAGGTTAAAGGAGCTGGGCAAAAGTTCCTTCTTGCCGTGCAAGAATTTATCTCTGCAGATAAAGCTTAGAACAAACTTAACTCCGAACGTAATGAGATGAAGAGCAATCTCGATCTGATCAAGGAGATAGAAGAAGGAAAAATTAACTTGACTGAAGAAAAGGAGACAGTTGGCGCTGAGGTCGCTGAAACTGAAGCTAAGCTAGCTACTGCTCCTCAGCCATATTTAGATTTGCAGCAATTTGCCTCTGAGTTCGCTGATTCCCCTCCACTGACCGAACCTAATACCGGTTTGTCTTTGGACGAGATGATGTTAACTGGTTCCCCTAGTGCTCATTTTAATGAGTTCGGAACCAATGTTGACAAAATTTCTTTGGAACGAACTCAGGAGTTCTCTGGTCAGGATCCTGCTATTTCTTCTCTTATGGAAGATGACTTTAAATCGAGGAGCAAAACTCCTCAGGACGCTAGCTCGCTTAACCCTGAGCTGTTTCTCACAACTCAAGACGCTGCCGTCGTGGGTGCTCCTATCTCAAGCCAAGTAGGAGATGGAGGCGGTTCACCTATGAATGAATGATGGTGATTGTACTCACCTTTTATGGGGAATGTCTCTTCAATTTTAAGACATAAAACTAGCTTTGTTTGCCATGGGGCCGTTTGTTACTCTTTGAGATTTTTGCCCAAGGGGGCTTTTATTACTGTTTTGAATAATATGCCCAAGGGGGTTCTTAATTAAAATTTCTTTAGAAATAAATATTTAATTTTGGTAGAAACCATCGATTTTACCTGGAGGGTTTGCAAAGTCCTCCGATCCTAACCGAAATGGTTTAGAATTATAGGAGAGATAGGCTTATCAGACCTACTTGCCTTTTTTAAAGAAAAAACATTAGAATTTTTCCTTGGTCTCTCGGTTGCGAGGTTAGAGCTCGGCTTACAAGAACACTTCGTGATACTTCGAAATGTGTTCGATTAGAAAAATCTTAGTGAGAACTGTTTGCTTTTCTTGAAAAGGACAAAAAAGGTTTAATACCATTTATTAACTGCCGTTGAATTTCACGTTCGAAAATCAGTACGCCTACTAGGTGTTAAGTGATACTTGAATAACCTATGTTTTGTAGGTCTTGTTTGTGCATGTACACGAAAATCGAAAGGTCGTAACTGTCAGATCAATAGATTGACGTTTAACTTCCTTTTTCAATAAATACTCAAGTGAGTAATCTTATATATTTTTCCTATATAAGGAGAGTAACATTTTGGGAATTTCCAAATAAACCTTTTCTTCACAAGGAACTTTGCAGTTCTCTTTTTCTTGTTTTTGATGGCCTCTCTCCAAGGCGAACCTTCTGATCCTAATCCACCACGATTCCCTTCAAGCGAATCTCTTTTCCCGACGGGGGATGGATTCACTCCACAAGGGGTTGGTATTCCTTGTTTTCTTTCTTCCATGTCTAAGGAAGAACAGATCGAGTGCCATGAATTCATGGAGCAGGTTTGAACCCGGTACCAATTGTTTCAAGGTTTTACTTGATAGATTTGTAATGCATCTGTTCTTTGCAGATCACGGAAAGGTATGTTTTCCTCTGCTCCGAAAGGCAACGCCTCGGAAAGAAACGTCGTAACCTCGAAGACCGGATTGCTAGAACCGAAAGGAAGATCCGACGTTTGGAGTCGGACGTTCACAACTGGGAGAGGAGGGGATTTGACTCTATCGCTCGCATTCCCGGCTGTCTTCGAGAACACATCAGGTTTCTGAAGAAGCATTGGGATATCTACCAAAGGAGCCTCGATCCCGACAAACGCAAAAACGGTTCGTCTTCCGACGACGTTCCTTCTGCGAACCCTCCTCCTTCTTAATTATTTATTATTTTGTAACATATTATTGGGCTGGCGGCCCAGCGACATTAA
>NW_003302548.1:7524836-7525886 GCF_000004255.2 Arabidopsis lyrata subsp. lyrata | reverse complement strand
ATAGAGGAGTGACGAAAATAGAAGTTCAAGGGTCATCTTTGAAGCCAAAGAGTATTTTCTATTCAAATTCTATCTTTAATATTTTGTTAAGTTTCTAGGCAGCCTTAGAGCTTATTCCAAGACTTGTCTCTCTACATTCTCTTCTCTCCTATATATCCTCTTGTAATCTCTTATGAGAACTCATCTTTCTTTTTATCAAAAACCTTTTCTAAGAAGATCATCTTGTTGGTGCGTATATCCAGCAAAACCCTTAGTCTCTTTTGGTGTGTATATCCAAAGGATCTAAGTTTCGGTATCGTGAAGTTCTTCCGCAAACTTCTGTGATATCCATCGATCCATTCTCTCGTCTTTGAGTCGTGTGTCGTCTCTAGATCGAGATCATCTATCCATCCTCACGGCTTCGCAGCAACCTTTATCCCTTGCTCAACTTTAGAGTGTCGAGTCCTCGGGGGGATCGTGTCAAGTGGTATCAGAGCACACTCTAAAAGTTGAGTATTCTATCTTGCCTGTTCATCTTCTTATTCCGTCTGTCATCTTGTTTTAATTTTCATAAATAATTGGTATGTGCTAAAATCGCGAAATCAACTATCACGGATTCGAAAAAAAGTGTCTAGTATTTTCTAAAATTATTTCTAGAATTTTTCTGCGTGATTTGATAATTTTTAGTCTTCGAACAAGTGAAACTGTCGTGATTAGGGTTCTAGGAGAATTTTGTGGCATTTGAAGAGTCATTTCGTGTTTGTTTCAAAAGGACTAGTTACTGGTGTTGTTTTGTTGTTTCTCTTGCAGAAAGAATGGCTGAATCCGATGAGGAAGAGAATAGCCACAATCGGAACAACAAACTTTTGATTAAAGCTATGAAGAAAATTATGATAGATCTTTAACTAGTTGTCTGACAATTCGCCACGTGTCGAACATCCTGATCAGTTTCAGTACTATTGCCCCCACCGAATCATTATCTCCCCCTCGCTCACTCGCTTCGCTTGCTTGCTGTAATAATCTCTCTGATACTACATACGGAGTATTAAAATAAAGCCGAAATCTAATGAG
>NW_003302548.1:7513730-7524641 GCF_000004255.2 Arabidopsis lyrata subsp. lyrata | reverse complement strand
TCAGAAAAAGCTAAGCTTCCTCTTCCTTCTGAATTTGTGAAAGATATGTGTGATCTTTTTGAGAAACCTGATTTTGTGCTTGAAATTGATCAAGCTTGTGATAAACTGATCCTTTCCAAACCGGTGCAACCGAGTAGTACATTTTGTTTTTCACAGGTTCTTGAAGAAAAATCTCAGAAAGAAGTTCAAAGGAGTTTGCCATCGATTGTTACTAATTTGGAGCAACAAACTATCTTTGTTATTGAACCAACCCTTGAGTCAAATGAGCGCCATCAAAAGCACTGTAAGGAAATTGATTTAGTTAACAAAACGCCTAATTTGTTTGTTTTGATTTTTGCTCAAGATGAAAAACGATTTGGTTTGGAAAAAGTGAAAGAATTTCGTGTTTCAAAATCTGTTTTTGACAAATTGATTCCAACTTTTGAAACACCAACACTTGAAAAGCTCTTTAAGCCAAGAAGTTTTATGTTTTATGAGTTTCTTGAATTTAACTCTTCTTTGAGAGTTTCTTTGTGTAGCAACGCATTAGAGCTGTTTAGAACTAAAACCGAAAATGCATTGGTTAAAACTTTATATGAGTTACATGAATCAAATCCGTTCAATGAGCTTTGCAAACCAATCTTGAAGGATTGTGTTTTTGAATTCTCTTGTTCTAGTATAATGCATTTGTTCTATTCCATGAGTGCTAAAAAGGGAACATGAGCTAACTACTTAGGAGAAGTAACATCAAGAAAAGGAACATTCAAGGTTCCACTCCATATACATGACAACGTGAGGAAAGCTGAAGGTGCACTAAACATATTGGCAATCAAAGAAAAGCCGCCGGATTTGCAGCAGCCTCAATCCATCTACAAGAAACCCAAACAAGGAGCCATGAGTGGAATTGGAGAATTAACTCAAGCTGAAGCAGTTCTGGTCCACAATCAATTATCTAAAGCTGAATACAATAGTGTAATCAAGGAGAAACCACCAGATGCTACACCACGAATTAAAACCCGAGGTTACTATCTAAACTCCCAAAAACGAATGAAAGCTAATTTGCTTTCTCTTGGTTCATATTGCACAATTTTGAGGCCAACCAAGAAGACTAATGATCTAGAGATAAGCACTCATCATTGGAATCAATCAAAAGATCTTCGTGAAGATTGTCAAGATCAATTTCGGCCAAAGTACACAGAAGAACGCATAGGCAAGCAATCAAATTTGTTTGTGAGGGCTAGTAAGGATTATGAGAACATGTTCGCGGAGGATAAACCTATAGGACTACCATCCATCCATGATGATTCTCAAAGCCACATTTGGAGACCAGGAGATTATCTAGGACGTTCAAGTCCTACACCTCACGAGATTTTGGTCAATTTACTTCACATGTTTCACGAGGAGCCTAAAATGGATCTTTCTTCATTGGATTCATTCCATACCTATCAATGGCGACCAGGAGAGTTTTTAGATACATCTAGTGAGGAGGAGTTGGTCACCAACAATGCCTTGATCCAAGAAGAACCCCCGGATCCAACACCACTTTCATTAATTGTGATGATACCAAGCATCGAACACACTGTGAACCTTATCCAGGTAAGTAACTCTTTCACTCGCTTTGTTTCTCATGTTACAAGAACTGTTATTATGAGTTTATCAAATCTAGGAAACATCAAGAAAGAGTTAGATTTATTTATAGAATATTTGGAACCAAACTCATGTCTTAGGACGCAAGTAAAACATGAACATTTCAAGGATAATGCATTGATCAAAGCTGAGACATGTTTACTTGTTTATAGTGATTCCATGACTATGATAACACACTTGCTCTTTGCAAAAGCTGTTGACAACATTGCAGGAACAAAAGAGGAGCCACTGGACTTAGAAGTTCTCTCGTCTAATTTCTTTGTGAGAACTGGCATTGGAGATGTTGTGATATAGGATAAGAAACCCATTGCTTATTTCAGAATGATCTTTGAGGTTGGAGAACAAGTATGGGTACACCTGAAGAAGAAACGATTTCCAGCTGAAAAAAAGTCCAAACTGATGCCAAGGATCAATGGTCCATTCAACATAAGAAGACGAACAAGCGACAATGCTTATCAACTTGAGCTACAAGTGTAATGTGAGTTCCAGTTTCAGTGTTTCTAACTTAGTTCTTTTCAATGCAGACAAATCGGATTTGAGGTCAAATCCTTTTCAAGAGGGAGAGGATGATATGATCCTGGAAAGCATAAAAGACTTGGAACATGGCGACGAGCTTGTAGCCGAGGAGGAGCTTGAAGCAGGGAAGCAGCTTGAACCTGAGGAGCGTTTTGAACTAAGGAATGAGCTTGTAGCGGAGAAAGAGTATGGAAAAGATGTTATCTTAACCTCGCTGGTTTTGATACATGATCATCAAGTGGGCATGTGTCTCATTTGTACTCTTTTTCCCTTGTCAAGTTTTGTCCCAATGGGTTTTCTTGACAAGGTTTTTAATGAGGCAAATGATTCACATTCAAATCACCCATTTGTTGATCCGGCCCATGGTAAACCATTCAGAAGTCTACCCCATGGAATATATATGGAGTCCAGCCTATTTTATGGCCATCACAAGCCCAAGAAGAGCCCAAACCAAGTGTTTAATTTGCTGGTCAAGAGGAGTGACGAAAATAGAAGTTCAAGGGTCATCTTTGAAGCCAAAGAGTATTTTCTATTCAAATTCTATCTTTAATATTTTGTTAAGTTTCTAGGCAGCCTTGGAGCTTGTTCCAAGACTTGTCTCTCTACATTCTCTTCTCTCCTATATATCCTCTTGTAATCTCTTATGAGAACTCATCTTTTTTTTTTATCAAAAACCTTTTCTAAGAAGATCATCTTGTTGGTGCGTATATCCAGCAAAACCCTTAGTCTCACTACAGGAAAATCGGGTATTAATAACGTCATAAAAACGCTATTGTACAATACGACAGCGTTAATAAAAACGCTATGTCATCGCCCGCGATAATAGGTCTTCCACTTTCTATAGCGCTTTTCTTAAGTGCTATATTTAATTATTTATTGATAGCGTTGCTTTATATGCAATTGTAGAGTTTTCAATAGCAGTTTGTTTTTGTTATTAAATAGTTTATTTATAGCACGGTTTATTATAGCATTTGGTAGTTATTTCCAATTAATATATTAATAGCAGTTTCCTTATGTTGCTAAAGAGTTTATTTGATTGCATTTAGTATTATAGCAGTTAATCATCCTATTATTTATCGCGTTTGAAAATATGTCATCGATTGTCTAATTTGAATTTGATTTAAAAATCTGTGAATTTTTATTTGGATAATCATTGTTGTAAATTTTTAGTAATTTCAGTTCTATTTAAATTTGGTTTATAAAATAAATGATGGATATATATCTACATATACATTTTTATAGAGTTTTTTTGCATTAATTCATTTGGATCCGGGTGTTACCCGGATTTAACTCTATCCGGATCTTGGATAAGGAATTTTAGAAATGTTGTCTTAAAACCACATTAATTCTTAATTAACACCTAAATTGGAAATATATAGAATATATCTAAACTAACCATATTTGTTATTTACCTTAACTACTTCTAACCATAATTATTTAACTATTTATTTCTATATAGAAAGAATATGTGATTAAAATAAATATTTTGTAAAATATTGATTTGGGAAAAAATTGTTCTTACGAAAATAATTTGTTTTGTTATAAAAATTAATATTTGTTATTTGTAATTAAATTACATAAATAATAATAATAATTTGTCTACACCATCAAATGAAAATAGTTAGTTATTTAATTTTTTTATTTAATATTACGTAATTTTAAAAAAATAAATTCAGCAATATAATGTCAATGGGTTTAATTCTAAAGATTTGAAAATATTAATAAGATACTAACCAAAAATTATCTGTCCTAATTTGTTTCTAACAATTTGGACACAAATCTTTCAAATCTTTCGAAAATTTAATGTGATCATATTTGTTACTAAAATCTCGATTATATTCCTAAAATCTCGAGAAGATCTTCCTTTAAATCTGCAAATTATAATTTATGAATTAAATAAACTAACAATACGAATATTCCTAATATATTCGAGTACCATAACGAAATTAATTCTTTAATTATACATATATTTTCGAAATTATCTTAAATGCTTACCATTCCAAAAATTAAATTGAATATATTACCAAACCGATTTTGTTTCTAATTTGTCTCTTCAAACTTATCTTTCTATAATCGCATTTTTTCCTATTTGTATGCTAAAAATATTCGGTACATCTCTTATGTTTCCTAATAAAATTGAACAATATTAAATCTACATTTAATATATATAACAACAATAGGAAATATTGCACAATCAAAAGATTTTTCTTATTTTCTACGAAGCATCTATAAAGCATATTCTATATCTTATCGATTTAAAGATTTGTAAAGCTATTTTATACTTGCTCACCAAGATGTTCTTAAATTCTCTAATCTAAAACCCTACAAACATATCATAACACTATAAATACACCCTCATTTCACAAGATCTAAACACCAACCATGACAACCATTTCTACTTCTATCAAAAGCCTGTTTTGGGTCTCCATGCGATAATTGGATTTTCGAATCATCTTTTCCAGTGTCGTTGTTTATCAATTTTGCATCACCTCTTCGAATCAAAACTGGTGAAAGATGTGGAATAGCACTCAGAACTCTTCAAAATTAGGTTTTGATCTGGACCATCGCAGATCCACTTTGTCGTTCGAACTGTGAGATCAAACCATCGAGAAAACTTGCAGAGAAATATATTCCGGCAAATCCATTTCTCGTGTCTGTGTTGCTTGGTGTTGTTGTGATTATTAAACCGTGAAAGTAAACCAAGCTAAACCAAAAGATCCCTTTCGTAATTTAAATCCAGAATCAAAACTTGGAATCGTGAGTTGGCTTGTGATGTTGGTCACACGTAGTGGTGATGGTTCGTACGATTGTTTGTTTGGGTTTTGGAATTTGATTATTAAACCGGAATTGTGGAGTAGGGTTAAGGTCACGTGGTTGTGAAGTTGTAGGATTATTAAATTGGTTTGGTATGTTTTTTTTTTCAAATCTGAATTCATAGGTGTAATCGATAAAAGATCTGTGCTGAATCAGGAAGATAATCCAAGGGGATAAAGATTTTTTGTATAACAATTGGCGACTCTTTTATTGAGGTGAAAAAAAAGATTTACAATTTACGGAAAAAGAAAGAAAGAAAAAAAAATCATTATCTAAACCCTTTTATATGATACACAAATATAGCTATGTAATGTTTCTTCTTATTGATTGTCTTTTATTTTTCAAAGTAATTAATTTTATAAAAGTTAAAAATCTCTATATTATGATAACCATTTAACAAAAATTTAAAATGACATTAATTACTTACTTACCATCTAAATCGGAAACATATACTATATGATATCTCTAAACTAACCATATTTGTTTTTTACCTTAACTACTTTTTAAAAGATTTAGTTAAATCCTTAATTCTCATTTAAATCTTATATTTTTTTTTTAACTACATTGAATTAATTGCTAATTTCCTCACATTTCTCTACTTAATTTAAACATAAATATATGATTCTTCTTTTGTTTTTATTTGATCTTATATTTGATTTATTTTGAATTTATATAAAATATATATAATTAATAAAATATTAGATTTTCCTACAATGATGTGATTCAATTTTTTTAAAAACAAACATATATTACTCAATCGATGAAGCAAAAAAAATAGGTGTACAATGTACCACAATGCTTAAAAAATTGGGCAATGATTCAGAATCATACTATAAAAATGACCAAAATGATTTTGAAAACGAATGAGAAGAAAACTTTAATTATTGGTGTCCAAAATTAAAAGTGTTATCCGGTTTACTCCGGTTCTTTATTGTAAAGAATTAAAACTTTTATAAAGTTTTAAAATATTTAATATTTAAAGATTATTACAAATTAAATATTATAATTATTTAAACTTTTTAAAAAGATAAACTTTATTAAACGTTTTTAATATTAAAACATTTATGAAGTTTCAAATATTATAAATATTTGAATTTTATAAAAATTTATAAGAAGTCTAAACATTCTAAATATTTATAAAAGATATTAATACGAGACGGTATACTACGGATGAAATCCTAGATATAAAAATCAAAATTTAATTATGAAGTTTGAGTCAATATTAAAAGTTAAAACTTGACTGCAGTTTCAAATATTATAAAATTTGAACTTTATAAAAAAGTACAAAATGAAGTTTAATTTCACGGGATGAGGTTATATGGTGGGACGGATTTAGGTCGATATTAATACGGGGATTGTATTTTACGGGTGAAATTCTAGAATTAACAATCAAAATACAATTATACAATCTTAAACACTAAACAAAACAAATACAACTTAAAGTTTTAATTTTTTTGTTATAAAATATCGTCATGCTGTGTACCATACATTTAGATAAAACAAAACAATAGCATATATCTATAAATCATCTTTTAAAAAATATTAGTTTTTTTTCTTCAATTAACATATAGGCCCGCGGTGTACCGCCGGTTAACATCTAGTATATATATAATTTCGTATATAAATAAAATTATGTTCACCCAGTGGAATGCGGCCAATCCGATACTGAGGTTCAGCAGAGCAAAATTCTCCCTCACCAACAACAATATCTTTATTCGCATACCAATCCAGTATCTGACACCTAACTCCTTTGCCTACATCACGAACCTCAGATTGAGAATTCCAGCACCAGAGTTTTTCTAACAAATAAGAAAAAGAATTGTTGAAGACATAACTATATTCAGCTAATTCATTATAATAAGGAGAGATAAACTTACATTCTTTCCAGCCAAGTCACGGATCTGATTCTTCAAGTCTTTAACCTCGTTATGCAACTCTTCAAGTCTAGAGTCGCTAGCCTGAATGAAAGCTAGCTTGGTAGCAGTTATCCCTCTGCCCATCCCTCTGACACGTCCAGGTTTGTCTTTTCCCAACACTTTACTGACAACATCTTCTCTTATGTTATCACCTGATGTGGCGTCCATTTGACTATCAAGTGATTGTATTTGTTCCTGATACAAATAATTGAGCACAAATTGGGTCATGTAGATTGCCTTAATGATCAGGGACATAGACATTAAGAAGAGAAAGATTACTTACAATAGTGTCAGCAAACTCTGGCCTCACGGGTCTACCATCAGCGTGAGTGTGTCCTGCTATCCAAACCTTACTCCTAGTGATCTTTTTAGGGTCATCACTTTTTTTTTTCTACAAATAAGCCAAAGTGATTACTTATCAGCTAGCATTTTGTTACCTTTTATTATACAATCTGATATTCATTACAGAAAAGAGTCTCACCATTTCATGAGCTAGGCAAAACATTCCCTTGCGGCTGGTAGTGTGGGGAATCTGAGCCCTCCTCAATGCCCTGAACTTGTTACTTTTTTCCTGCAATATCAATCAAGTAGGTTTGGTTATTTTTCTCCAAGACAAATCACATGAATAACAAAGAAAATAGTAACAAGTGTAACCTTAAAAGTTGTGCTAGTCCTACTCTTAATCCAAGAGTTCCAAACTGGAATAGATGGGATATTGCTTGGTTTCAATTTCATTCTCTCTGTGCTACTCTTTGCATCTCTAACTAGACCTAGGAGCTTAGACTTTGAAGACCTCCATATACAACCCATCTGCTTGAAAACAGATTCTTTCTGCCACTCTTCTTGCAAATTAAACCTCCCCTGTAGCAAAATAAACATAAATTAGACTTGATAGTTTAATAAGAATATCAGAAATTGTAAATATTGTTATACACTAATGTTCATAAACCTGTATTTCCTCCCAAAGTGTATCCTTTGTCTGACTATCCAGTTTTCTCCAATCATCAAGTGTTACCGGAACATGTTCACGCACAATAGCACCAACAAATGATGATAGTGTCACTGAACCAGGACCTACATGTTCACCAAGCTCAGTGAATGACACTTCAACCCTGTCCTGAGGATCCTTAGCCACTTTACGCATCTTGGTCGGCCCTCTTCTCTTCTTTATAGTGGGAGCTGACTGCGGTGTTCCTAGTCCTGAAGTGCTACGCATCTCAGTTCCAGCATCAGTACGATGAGAGTCATCTTCCCTAGCATTAGGTTCAGATGCAACAGGTTGAGAATCTTGATTCATATTGTCAGTTTCAACTGCCATAGGTTCAACAGTCTCATCATCATCTTGAGCATCTACTTGCTCAGCTGGTTGTTGACTAGTGTTAGCAACTTCTTTCTCAGAAACAGTTTGATCAGGATCACCATTAGCTTCCTCAGCAGCTACATCACCAAATTTCTGAACTTCTTGAACAGGACCACCAACAACTTCCTCAGCAGCTATATCACCAAACTTCTGAACATCTTGAACAAGATCACCAACAGCTTCTTCAGCTTCCTCAAGGTTAACAACATCAGTCATCACTTCTCCTATTCTTTTCTTCTTTGTTTTGGTGGCTTTTGGCCGCTGCATGACTGTTACAGCATCCAAGCCTTGTTGACGTTTACTTCGACGGACTAATCCTCCTCTTGTCTTCATCACTTAAGATCCTGCAAAACGAAACATGAAAGTAAAATTAAAAACATCACTGCAATTCTCCTATCACAGTGACCTATTACTCTGCAACTGTGATCCCTTCACAATCCTCCCTAACATAGAAACTCTCATCATCAGAAGTAGGGCTGGGCATAATACCCAAACCCAAAGAACCGAACCGAACCCGACCCGAAAAACCCGGTCCGAACCCAAACCCGAAGTTTTAAAATACCCGAACGGGTTCTAAACTTCACAACCCGAAAACCCAAACCTGAACCCGACCCGAACTCAAACCCGAACAAGTACCCGAACATACCCAAATATAAGTACATAGTTATAATATATTAGTAATATTTATACTTGTAATAACCTAAGTGCCTAAATAATTCGGATGTTAAGATATTTCCAAGTGTTTTAACTACTTTGGGTTACATTCGGGTATAAAATACTTAGGTTTTATAGATTTTTTGAGTATTTTTCAATACTTTGCATAGAATCGGATACAAAATTTCTAATATTTGGATACTTCGGGTAAACCCGAATCCGAACCCGAAATACCCGATCCGAACCCGACCCGAACCCGATGTTTTAAAATACCCGAACGGGTCTTAGTTTTCTAAACCCAAAAAAACCGAACCCGAAAAACCCGACCCGAACCCGACCCGAATATCCGAACGCCCAGGCCTAATCAGAAGATTGAATCTCTAAATCATCAACTGGTTGGGGTGATAAAGGTGCACCAACAAACTCTTCCTCTGTCTCCAACTCGTGGTAGCCCCTAGGAGGAGCCCTCATAACAACATACCAAGGTGATGTGTCATTCTCTCTGGAATAGAAAACATGTTTTGCTTGTGATGGGAGAATATATGGATCTTGGAGATATGACGATTGATTCATATGAAGGTTCACAAGCGTGAATCCATCCTCTTCCTTTACACCATACCCTCTATTGGCCCAATTGCATTTGAATAATGGCACTGTGAACATGTGGTAGTCTAGAAGTATAATTTCCTTGATCACTCCATAGTAAGTAACTATGTCAGCCATTTGTCTAGTGTCTCGTGCAGTAGATCTACACATGCTAAAAGCTTCATAAGTCACTCCAGTATTCTGTGTCTTCCGCTTAATGTCATCAGTGTGAAAGCGATGCCCGTTAATGACAAATCCTTTGTGGGTTTGAGCAGTTAGTCTAGGTCCAAATGCCAACCACCGAAGCTTCGTCGAGTGATCTTTTGAATTAGAAGGAATCTGGCAAACATAAACAATATCAGTGACAGAAATTAAAACATGAAAAGAGTGTTAAAGTAAAAAAAAATTAGAAATAGATATGTAGAAACCTTTTTTTTTATCCACTGGGCAAACTGATCTGTATGATATTTCCATAAAATAGTTTCATTTCTAGCGCATCGAGCATCCTGAGACTGCAATTCTTCCAAATGCATCCTGTTATTCCATAGTAGAGCAGTTATCTTATCTGTGTGATAGGTAAAGAAGCTGTAAATGAGAGAGTATGGTTCAACTTACTCCACATAGGGATCCACAGCTGCGAAGTTCATCAAGACATATCGATGTGCTATGTCTCTCTCTTTCTCTGAAAGGACAACTTCTCGACCCTTATGCAATGGTCTGCCTTCAACAACACTTCCATCAGCCTCAACATCTTCGTTACGGTTTACAGCTTCTTGCACTAGTACAGAATTCTGTAGGAACCCTAAGCAGAAAGAAATGCATTCTCCGGCCAAGTATCCTTCAACCATACACGCTTCTGGTCTTGCATAGTTTTTTACATATGCCTTAAGTGTTTTCATGTACCTACAACTCATTCAAGAATTCATATTTGTACTCAATATGTCAGAAAATAGCATGTCTCAAAACACAACATGTAAAGATAGAAATAAGATAAGAACAAACCTCTCGAAAGGATACATCCAGCGAAAGTGCACCGGACCTCCCAACCGTGCCTCTCTTGCTAGATGTATTGGGAGGTGGAACATGATATCAAACAGTGAAGGAGGAAAGAACCGCTCCAGTTGGCACATTGTCTCTACAATCTCAGACTCTAAAGAAACTAGCTTCTCTGGGTCAATCGTACGTTGGCACAATCTGTTGAAGTAGTTGCAGACTCGAGTTACCGCAGTCCTAGGGCCGCTTGGCAGCAACCCTCTCAACGCAATAGGTAACAAGTTTTGAATGAGTACATGATGATCATGGGACTTAAAACTCCCAATCACAGGAGGGTTGACTAAAACACAATTAGCAATATTCCCACAATAACCATCAGGACCTCTGAAATTAGACAACTGATATCTCTGTATTTTACCTCTTTTTAGCACGCATTTCTTATGCATT
>NW_003302548.1:7499861-7513300 GCF_000004255.2 Arabidopsis lyrata subsp. lyrata | reverse complement strand
GAGAGAATGAAGTCGTTCAAGATCACCTGGGACAAGTCTCGACCAGACAGCCTCGACGTCACGTCGAGATGGACGCCAAGAAGCAGCCTGGGAGCAGTCTCGACCAGACAGGCTCGACGTCACGTCGAGATGGACGCCAAGAAGCAGCCTGGGAGCAGACTCGACCAGACAGGCTCGACGTCACGTCGAGATGGACATCAAGGCGCCACCTTTGAGAATCACATGGTCTCGACGTGGTAGGCTCGACGACACGTCGAGTTGGCCTCCACCGACTCTCTATTTTGTCCTGTAGCCAATTAGGGTAACCTAGTATTTCCTATAAATAGGGGTACATGCTATTGTCCAGGGGATATTCCTTTTACCCAGCAGATATTCCTTTGTTCTCTCATAAACCCTAGTTTTTGTAATCGTTTTTCCTGTTGATCCTTTGAGTTTTTGCATTTCTTTTCTTCATCAAAGTTGTAGATCTGTCTTTTATCTATAACATACTTTCTTTTCAATGATTTCTGGGTTTGAAACGTTTTCTGGGTTTTTATGCATGATGTTCTTCAGTGTTCTTGAGTAGTGGATTAGGGTTCTTGAGGATGGGTTAGATTAGGTGTGGAATCCTTAGTATATTTAGGTGGTTAAGTGTTGAATTGCTTGATTTCCCTTCTGGTTTAGTAGATCTTAATGTTATTTCTTCTCTGATCAATTGGAAATTGATCTCAGACATTTCCACACCCAAAAGGTGTTTGATGAAATGTCTGAACAAACTTTTCCAGAGATTTGCATACTCTAGCCCAAGAGATTGGATGTTTAGAATGCTTATTGACTTTATTAGATTGAATCATAATGCCTGCTAGGTTATATTTCTTCAATGAGAATTGAGTATGAAAGTGATTTAGCTTGAGAATCTCTGTCACGAGAGTGGATTGATTTGTATTCGAATCTATTGTCTAGGGATAGCTTGATTGAGTTTGTTAACCACCTAGGTAGACTAAGGAGACTGCCATAATCGATTACCCCATTCCTCAGGACCCTTTATCTCTATTGATTGCTTGATTATCGTTTCTGTTAGATTTTGTGTTCTACTCGACCTGCTTGCTTATTACTGCTTAGTTTTGATAATCATTTCTCTTTATGCATGTTCATTCATGTTCTGTAGCTTTATCGTTTTTATGCATGTTCGCTTAGGATTGTTAGATAAACAACCCTCTATTCTGCTTGGCTTGACTTAGTTATCTCTGAGCATATCTTGATTGATAGTGAGAGCACCTGATTGGATTGATAACCTCTTATACTGCAATGACATGAAAGTATATTAGGGTAATTGATAGCAAAATCTTAGTATCAATTTGGCGCCGTTGCCAGTCTTGTGTTGCATTGTTCCATTTAGGATTTCAGAAACGTTTAAGATCAAGTTCTTTCTTTACGTTGGTTACTAACTCTTCATTTCATCTGCTTGTTTTTGTGATCCAGGTACCATCTCGACGACACGTCGAGACTGCCACATCGAGTCTGCCACTCTGCATTGTTAGGGACCATCTCGACCTCACGTCGAGACTGCCACATCGAGTCTGATCACTCTGCAACCCTGCTGTATGCAAACTCGATCAAAAGGCAACCAGAACCTCCTTTTCAACGATAACATTGACCGTATTGACAGAGAACTAAGGGAAAGGAGAGACACTACAGACCTTGAACACAACCATCCTTTCAGAATGGCTGATGAACAAGATGTCAACAATCTGCCAGCAAACATTGGTGCTGGAGATGCACCAAGAAACCACCATCAGAGGCAAGGAATTGTGCCTCCTGCTGTCCAAAACAACAACTTCGAGATTAAAAGTGGTCTCATCTCGATGATTCAAGGAAACAAGTTCCATGGTCTGCCTCTGGAAGATCCCTTAGACCACTTGGATAACTTCGACAGGCTCTGCAGCCTAACCAAGATAAACGGTGTTAGTGAGGACAGTTTCAAGCTGCGCCTGTTTCCCTTCTCACTGGGAGACAAAGCACACCAATGGGAAAAGACGTTACCTGCTGGCTCCATCACATCTTGGGACGATTGCAAGAAGGCCTTCTTAACAAAGTTCTTCTCAAATTCAAGAACTGCAAGGCTTAGGAATGAAATCTCCAGTTTTACCCAAAAGCAGTCTGAATCCATTTGTGAAGCCTGGGAGAGATTCAAAGGCTACACTATACAGTGTCCACACCATGGTTTCAAGAAGGCTTCTCTACTAAGCACACTCTACAGGGGAGTTTTGCCCAAAATCAGAATGTTGCTGGACACTGCTTCTAATGGGAATTTCTTGAATAAGGATGTTGAAGACGGCTGGGAATTAATTGAGAACTTAGCTCAATCCGATGGTAATTATAACGAGAATTTTGATCGCTCCAACAGAGGTATTGGAGAATCGGATGCAAAGCATAGTAAAGAGATGAAAGCTCTTAATGAGAAACTGGATAGGCTTATCCTTGGCCAGCAGAAGAATGTGCACTTTCTACTTGATGACGAGCAGTATCAAGTCCAAGATGGGGAGGGGAACCAGTTAGAAGAGGTCAGCTACATCAACAATCAAGGCGGCTACAAAGGGTATAACAACTTCAAGACTAACAACCCCAACCTTTCTTACCGCAGCACCAACGTTGCTAATCCACAGGATCAAGTGTATCCTCCACAACAACAGCAGGGTCAGAATAAACCTTTTGTTCCCTACAACCAAGGTTTTGCTCCCAAACAACAATTTCAGGGGAACTACCAGCAGCAATCACCACCTGGGTTTGCACCTCAGCAACACCAAGGTCATGCTGCCCCTGATTCTGACATGAAGCAAATGCGACAACAGCTTCTCCAAGGACAAGCATCTGGCTCCATGGAGATTGCTAAGAAAATATCTGAATTACACAATAAGCTGGACTGTAGCTACAATGACTTGAATGTCAAAGTGGAGGCATTGAATTCTAAAGTCCGATACTTGGAAGGACAATCTGCATCAACTTCTGCTCCAAAACCTACTGGCCAACTTCCAGGCAAAGCGATTCAGAATCCAAAAGACTATGCTCAGGCTCATGCTATCACCCTGCGCAGTGGTAAAGAACTTCCAACCAGAGAGGGACCTAAGCCAGCCACTGAGGACAGTGCAGACCAAGATGGGGAGGATTTCAATCTCAATGAAGATCAAGTTGACAAGCCAACAGAAGTACTCGACCCTCCACTCGACCATGTTACTCGATCACCAATTCCAGTAACATCACCTGCTGTTCTAAAACCAGTTGCTGCTAAGAACAAGGAGAAGGTTTTTGTTCCTCCTCCTTACAAACCCCCACTTCCATTCCCTGGACGACACAAGAAAGCATTGGCAGAAAAGTATAGAGCTATGTTTGCCAAGAACATCAAAGAAGTTGAATTAAGAATACCTCTTGTTGATGCTCTCGCGCTTATTCCGGATTCCCACAAGTTTCTAAAAGACCTGATCATGGAAAGAATTCAAGAAGTGCAAGGAATGGTAGTATTGAGTCATGAATGCAGTGCTATTATACAAAAGAAGATCATTCCAAAGAAGCTTGGTGATCCTGGCTCATTCACTCTACTGTGTTCATTAGGTCCTTTATCATTCAACAGATGCCTCTGCGATCTAGGCGCATCAGTGAGCCTCATGCCTCTCTCAGTTGCGAAAAGACTTGGTTTCAGCAAATACAAAGCTTGCAATATCTCTCTGATCCTAGCAGACAGATCCATCAGAATACCTCATGGCCTGCTTGAAGACTTACCAATCAAGATCGGAGTCGTAGAGATACCTACTGATTTTGTAGTGCTTGAAATGGATGAAGAACCAAAGGACCCTCTGATTCTGGGAAGACCTTTCTTGGCGACTGCTGGAGCTATCATTGATGTCAAGAAGGGGAAGATCGATCTGAACCTTGGTAAAGACCTTAAAATGACCTTTGATATAAAGGATGCAATGAAGAAGCCAACTATAGAAGGGCAACTCTTTTGGATTGAAGAAATGGATCAGTTAACTGATGAGTTACTAGAGGAGCTAGCAGAAGAAGATCACCTTAAGAGTGCTTTGACCAAGAATGGTGAAGAAGGGTTTCTGCATTTAGAAACTTTGGGTTACCAGAAGCTGTTGGACTCACACAAAGCAGTAGAAGAGTCAGAATCCTTTGAGGAATTGAATGGGTCAGCAACAGAGGTAATGGCAGTGAATGACGAGGACTCAACTCAGGCTCAACCTGCTCACTCGAGGACTTACTCGACTGAACACTCGACCACTACAGTTGACATCCCTGCAGAGCTGATCATTCCAACATCAGACGACTGGTCTGAACTCAAGGCACCAAAAGTTGAACTTAAGCCGCTTCCCAAAGGACTCAGGTATGCATTTCTAGGTAACAACTCTACATATCCTGTCATTGTGAATGATGCATTAACTGATGAACAAGTGCATCTTCTGTTAACTGAACTGAAAAAGTATAGAAGAGCCATTGGTTATTCACTTGATGATATAAAGGGCATTTCACCTAGTTTATGCACACATCGCATTCATCTTGAAAATGAATCTTATTCGAGCATTGAACCCCAAAGAAGGTTGAATCCTAATTTAAAAGAAGTTGTAAAGAAGGAGATACTTAAACTATTGGAAGCAGGTGTAATTTACCCTATTTCCGATAGCACTTGGGTATCTCCAGTTCATTGTGTTCCAAAGAAAGGAGGTATGACTGTAGTAAAAAATGATAAAGATGAGCTCATACCCACTAGAACTATAACTGGACATAGAATGTGCATTGACTATAGGAAGTTGAATTCTACATCTAGGAAAGATCATTTTCCACTTCCATTCATTGATCAAATGCTAGAAAGGTTAGCTAATCACCCATACTACTGCTTTCTTGATGGTTATAGTGGTTTCTTTCAAATACCAATTCACCCTAATGATCAAGAGAAAACTACATTCACATGTCCATACGGAACCTTTGCATATAAAAGAATGCCTTTTGGTCTCTGTAATGCACCAGCTACATTTCAGCGGTGCATGACTTCTATCTTCTCGGATTTAATTGAGGAGATGGTTGAGGTATTCATGGATGACTTTTCCGTGTATGGCTCCTCCTTCTCCTCTTGTTTGTCAAACTTGTGCAGGGTACTTTCTAGGTGTGAAGAGACGAACTTGGTACTCAACTGGGAAAAATGCCATTTCATGGTCAAAGAAGGCATTGTATTGGGGCACAAGATTTCAGAGAAGGGTATAGAGGTTGACAGAGCAAAGATTGAGGTTATGGTGCAACTGCAACCACCAAAGAGTGTCAAGGACGTGAGAAGTTTTCTGGGACATGCTGGGTTTTATAGAAGGTTTATCAAGGATTTCTCTAAGCTGGCAAGACCAATGACAAGGCTGCTGTGTAAGGAAACAGAGTTTGATTTTGATGAGGAATGCCTGAAAGCTTTTCAACTCATCAAGGAAGCTCTGATTTCAGCTCCAATAGTCCAAGCTCCAAACTGGGATTATCCATTCGAAATCATGTGTGACGCCTCAGATTACGCTGTAGGAGCAGTCTTGGGACAAAAGATTGACAAGAAGCTCCATGTCATCTATTACGCAAGTAGAACAATGGATGATGCTCAGGTGAAGTATGCCACGACAGAGAAGGAGTTATTGGCAGTTGTTTTTGCGTTTGAAAAGTTCAGAAGCTACTTGGTGGGTTCTAAAGTCATAGTCTACACAGATCATGCAGCCTTGAGACACATTTATGCAAAGAAGGACACTAAGCCAAGACTATTGAGATGGATACTATTTCTGCAAGAGTTTGACATGGAAATAGTAGACAAGAAGGGTATAGAGAACGGTGTAGCTGATCACTTATCAAGGATGAGGATCGATGATGAAGTCCCTATTGATGATTCGATGCCAGAGGAGCAACTCATGGTTACAGAATTCTTTGGAAAGAATTACAGTGGGAAAGAGTTTCACCAACTGAATGCTGTTGAAAGAAAATCTCCATGGTATGCTGATCATGTCAATTACTTGGCCTGCGGAGTAGAGCCTCCCAACCTGACCAGTTATGAAAAGAAGAAGTTTTTCAGAGATATCAACCACTACTACTGGGATGAGCCATATCTTTACACTCTCTGTAAAGACAAAATTTACAGAAGATGTATCTCAGAGGAGGAAGTAGAAGACATCTTGCTTCACTGCCATGGTTCAACATATGGTGGTCACTTTGCGACTTTTAAGACAGTATCTAAGGTACTGCAAGCAGGCTTCTGGTGGCCAACCATGTTCAAAGACGCCCAGCAGTTCATATCAAGATGTGCCTCATGCCAAAGGAAGGGAAACATCAGCAGAAGAAATGAAATGCCACAAAATCCTATACTAGAGGTAGAAATCTTTGACGTCTGGGGAATCGACTTTATGGGGCCGTTCCCTTCTTCCTATGGGAATAAATACATCTTGGTAGCAGTGGACTACGTGGCCAAGTGGGTTGAGGCCATTGCAAGTCCGACAAATGACTCAAGGGTGGTTCTGAAGATGTTTAAAACCATAATTTTCCCTAGATTTGGTATACCAAGGGTCGTCATCAGTGATGGAGGTACACACTTCATCAACAAAGTCTTTGAGAACTTATTGAAGAAACACGGAGTGAAGCATAAGGTAGCCACTCCTTATCATCCACAGACAAGTGGTCAGGTTGAGATCTCCAACAGGGAGATAAAAGCAATTCTGGAGAAGACTGTTGGGACTACAAGGAAAGACTGGTCTGCAAAGCTAGATGATGCACTATGGGCTTACAGGACAGCATTCAAAACCCCTATTGGTACAACTCCCTTCAACCTT
Organism: Arabidopsis lyrata subsp. lyrata; assembly: GCF_000004255.2. Taxonomy (NCBI): domain Eukaryota; kingdom Viridiplantae; phylum Streptophyta; class Magnoliopsida; order Brassicales; family Brassicaceae; genus Arabidopsis; species Arabidopsis lyrata. Next base: position 7,506,479 of record NW_003302548.1, on the reverse strand, counting down.
CTCTATGGAAAATCCTGTCACTTACCTGTTGAGCTCGAGTACAAGGCTATGTGGGCTGTGAAGCTTCTGAATTACGACATCAAAACTGCTGGAGAGAAGAGGTTGATCCAGCTGAATGATCTCAATGAAGTTAGGTTGGAAGCTTATGAGAGCTCTAAAATTTACAAAGAAAGGACTAAGCTTTTCCATGATAAGAAGATCATCACCAAGGATTTCCAAGTTGGTGATCAGGTGCTGCTATTCAACTCTCGCTTGAAACTCTTTCCAGGAAAGCTCAAGTCTAGATGGTCTGGCCCCTTCTGTGTTACTGAAGTTCACTCTAGCTGGTAAGAGTGGAGATTTCACAGTGAATGGCCAAAGACTCAAGAAATACTTAGCATATCAAATCCTTCCAGAGGTGACCTCAGTTCATCTCCAGGAACCTCTTGATGCTTAAGGGAGTAAGGAAGTCAAGCTAATGACTTAAAACAAGCTCACTTGGGAGGAAGTCCCATGTCTATCCATGTACATATTTTTACTTTCCTTGTTATTTTTAATGCATTTAGGTAGTGCTTTCAGGAAATAAGTGTCATGAGCTGAGTGAAGTGGATTCTGGCTCTGAGAGTTCAACACAATACTCAACCACAAGGGCAAAGAGCAAGTGGAGCTGTGTAATCGAGTATCAAAGTGGTTTTCGACTCAAGAACTTTGAAGTTTCGACTTACCACTCTATCACGCGAAGCCACTTGGTAATGAGGAGATGTGGTCGAGTATATGTGATGATTTTGGCCCAAAATTTTTAAAAGTCATCACTATACTCGACCAACAGAGATCACAGAGACTTACAGAAGAATGATTGAGTTTACAGAAGATTGCGGGTTGTTCTGAGACTTTCCCAGTCAACAAAAAAAAAATGATTCAAGGTAAAGAGATAGAGCATGGCCCACCGCCTTTACTTTTTGTCTCCCCACGCGCTTTTGAAGATGAAGTGAAACACCAATTCTGATTTCATGTGGAGTCCCCATCGTCTCCAAGGGACATGAATGGAAGTGGATGGATATTGAACACCTACATCACATTGAATTCCTGGAGCGTGCGATGGTTGGCGACATGTATAGATATCGCTTTGAGCACCCCACAACCAAGAGAGCCAACATCCTTCTTCCCCGCCCTGAGCTTACACGCATCATAGAGGGATATAACATCAACTTTGAACCTTCAGTTGACGACCTGTACGTCGAGATAGCTCAGCCAACGCACGAGGCTGTTCCTGCAGAAGAAGAAGCTGCAGATGATGAGATTGATGAGATGGAAGTAGATTGGGAAGAGCCATATGATACAAGTATGTATCATTTCAGTGAACACGTGGCTCCAGCAAGAGAGAGTAAGAGCTTGAGTGAAGCTCACAAAAACCAGAGCCTATTGCAGAAGTGGTGCAAGAAGCAGGACAAGTACATCAACAAGTTCATAAAGGGTATGAAGTCTATGAAGGCCATGATTAGCTGCTCATCTTCCAGCACAGCAGTACCACAAGGACAGCCTCCTCAAGACATGCCTTCGAGGAGATATGATGAGCCTGAGCCTAGTGCGCATGAAATCTCTCCAGCCCCTGCAAGGCACTCATCACACGAGCCTCGAGAACACAAGAGGAGAAAGAAGGCTGTACTTGCCCGTTCCAACAGCACAACGCTGCTAATGCGCTCCAGGAGCACACTCGACCGCGGTGCTGGCCGCAGAAGGAGAAGGGACGTCGAGCACCAACAGGAAGGAGAAGCTGAAACGCAACAAGGATGATCACCTACAATCTTACTTCAACTGAGGTAAGCACTACCATTCACCATTGTCAAATACCATCTTCTGTTTATTTTGTTTCTGTGTTGTTTTTGTCCTGAGTACTCTCTTCCAAGTTTGATCACACAGAGGACTGTGTGATTCGAGTTTGGGGGAGGGCTCAGGAAGTATCTGATGTGTTTGCTTTGCTCTTGTTTTCAAATTTTTCTTGCATTGTACATACTGTCTGCATTCATCTATGTTATTGAAAAAACCCTAAAAATTTGAAAAATTTCTGAAAATGATTTCACAAAAATAGAGTGTTCATGTAGTTGCATTTTCATTTTAAGATTGAGTCTAGAAGGTTTCATATAGGATTGTTGCATTTGTATAGGGGATGATGATGAGATAACCTTGTAAGTATGCTCATTTACTGAATGAATTCAATGCCCTCGTTATTAGTTGTTTAATGCTTGTGATAGAACTTGAATTAAGACTGCACCATATTTGGAATTCACAACTTGACTCTCTTGTTTTAATTGAAGCATGCTTGATGAGATTCTTTTCCCTATCTATTAGAACCTAAACTTGACTTGTAATTATCATGTCTTTGCATTGTTGTTGAACTTGTGGCTACCAATACACATACTTGGATTTTCTTTCACCTTCTACCACTCTTGCTAATCCAAGTAGCTGATTCCCATCATTGGAACAGTTTCCCCCACCCTGAACCTAACCTTTCTTTCAAACCCTGAATAAATTTGTGTGTGTGTGAGGCCTATTTCCGGATTGAGCTTGGTAGAAAGTGTTAGGTATGAACCGACAAGAATAGTATCCCATGTAGTTCTAGTCCATGCTTTTTGGGCTAGATAGGACTAGGTGGGAGTTTTACTTTGGGTTTTGGAATGTGTTTGGAAAGAAAATGAGAAAGAAAGACAAGTGTTATTGTTCTTAGGAGATGGAAGTGAAACAGAAAAGAATATCTTGTTAGTCTAGTAAAGGATTTGGGAAGTTTGAAAATAAAAGAAGTTAGGCTCTGTGCAAAGTAAAAAGAAAGGCAAAAGCCTAGAGTTGTCTTAAGTCATGAGATGAGAAGAAGAGCTTTAGTTGTTAAAGAAAGTCCCAATCCACTAGAAAGTCTAAAAGAAAACCTCTCCTTAGAACAAAACCAAAAAGAAAGAATGGGTTGATCCAAGAGATTATCGAAGCATGCCTTGAGTACAAAGGGTAGAATTAGGATCATTTCTGGGGTTTAGAGATAGGACCATCTATGGAGTTTGATATGATTATTGTTATTTGGGTAGATGGGGTCTGTTCTTGTATGTGTAGGTTGGTTCTAACCTTTAGCATTCTGCTAAAGCTCTGTCCATTCATGAGAGTTCCCTGTTACTGTGAAAAAGTCTGAAACCATTTACAGAGGAACCATCTTTGTTTCTCAGCCTTGTCCTTTAAACCAAACGAGTTCTTCAACAATGTTTTGCTTGATTCATGGTTTGAGCTTAATCAATGTTAAAGGGAATTGATGATCTGAAGGTGTGTGTAGATTGGAACAAATGTTAGGTTGTCTTGTGATGAATATGGCTAAAGTTTTTAAGTAGAGTTTGGTCTCTAAGCATTCCACAATTACTAACTTGGACATTGAGTTCATTTGCTTTGTCTGCATGCTTTGGTTCTGAGTCCCCGCTTTCAAACCTCTCCTCCACCTTGTTCTTAATTGTTTGCTTGAGGGCAAGCAAAGACTAAGTTTGGGGGAGTTGATATGTCTATATTTTACTTGTTTTGAGCATCCATTTAGCATCACTTTATCATCATTTCGTCATTGTTTCGTACCATTCTTCATCATTTGTCATCACTTTGCATGATTAGGATAGTTTTGCATGCATGTTGCATATTTGAGTTGTTTTCAGGTGATTTGGAGCTGTTGGTGAGCAAATTGGAAGAAGTGGACCAGAACCCATCAGTATGCTCGACCACGAGGTCGAGCACCATCATCATGACCTTCCAAATGCACTCGACCACGACAAAGTCGAGCACCAAGTCGAGCACCAACTCGAGCACCAACTCGAGCACCAAGTCGATCACCAACTCGACCTACCACTCGACCTCATGGTCGAGTACCAGCTCCTTCACCAAGTAGACCACGACTCCAGATCACGACTCGAGCACGCAGTGGAGTATCCTCCACCAACTTACTCGACCAAGCACTTGACTGCACGCTTCAGAGGCTTCTCAGATCCCAACTCAACCAGACACTGAGCATAAGGAAGAGAAGAAGATGAAGCGGGACTCGAGTGGATACTCGACCTAGTCACTCGATCGCATCACAACCAGATCAAGAAACCGCAAAGGAGCCAGCTTTGCTCGACTTCTTCACTCGATTGCACGAAGCCGAATGTCTCCGTAAACCGCCTTAATACTTTGTCGTCTTGTGATTTAGGGTTTCCTAGTATTTGCTATAAATAGGTTGTTTCTCATAATTTTGAGACGAAGTTTTATTCTGTCTAAGTTTTATTCTGCAGAACAATTAGTGCTTTCTTCATATTTGTAATCTAGATTTCTCTTAATCTATTGAGTATTTGCTTTTGATTTCTTCTACAAAGTTGTTCATCTTGTTGAGATCTTGCTAATATGAAGTTTTTATGTATTTCTGGGTTTGTGTTCTTGGTTATGAATTTTGAGTAGTGATTAGGGTTCTTGAGGATGGGTTAGAGTAGTTTAGAATCCTTGATCTGCTAGGTGGTTGAGTTTGATTGGTAGATCCCTTCTGGATTAGTTGTTCTTAATGCTGATTGCTTTCTGATCAACTGGAATCTGAGCCCAGACATTTCCGCACCCAAAAGGTGTTCGATGAAATGTCTGAACCACTAATTCCAGAGATTCGTGGCTCTGCACCAAGGTATTGGTTACAGGGAGCGTTTTGGCTTAGACTTGTTGATTCGTAATGCCTGTTAGGTTAGCTCTCGTCAATGGTGATTGAGTCTGGGACTAGCTTTGCTTGAGGATCTCTGTTGCGGTAGCACTTTGATTTGGCTATTGAACTTGTTGTCTAGGGATAGTTTGTTGAGCATGTTAACCACCTGTTAGATTAAGGAGACTTCACTACTCGATTACCCCATCCTCGGGAATTTCTCTTCCAATTGATTTCTTTGTTCACATCGCTATTGATTGCTTGATCTCGTTACTTGTTGCTTAGTTTTTGCATTTTTACTTATTTCACTTGAAGTACTCGACCACACCCAGCGGTTTGGAAACGGACTGTGAAGTCGAGTACATTTGTTGCAGTTTCTGTTTGGTACTCGACCTGGCACTCGACCACATCCAGTGCTTGGCATCAAGCTGTGTGATCGAGTGTGTTGTCTGTTTCTGTTAGAATTATTGTTTTCTGCATGATCACTGGAACTGTTAACAACCTCAAAACCTGTTATTGCTTGGCTTGACTCTGTGAAATCTGATTGCATCTTGATTGCTAGCATCACACCCATTTGGATTGACACCTTAAATACTACAATGACATGATAGTGATTTAAGGATAATTGATCTTAGTTAAAATCTTACTATCAGGCCGCTTGGCAGCAACCCTCTCAACGCAACAGGTAACAAGTTTTGAATGAGTACATGATGATCATGGGACTTCAAACTCCCAATCACAGGAGGGTTGACTGAAACACAATTAGCAATATTCCCACAATAACCATCAGGACCTCTGAAATTAGACAACCTCTTGCAAAATACCTTTTTCTCTTCCTTAGACATCCAGTAAGCTGCTGGAGGCAAATATGTTTTCTTTCCCCATACCTCTGGGTGCAGATGCCTTCGGATTCCAATATCTTCCAGGTCTTTTCTTGCTTTCAAGCCATCTTTTGACTTGGCACTTTGCATCAGTGTAGACAACATAGCATCAGACAAGTTCTTCTCCACATGCATCACATCAATATTGTGACGCACCGGCAAATCCTAAGACAAAGATAATCAAAGAGTCAGCTTTACGATCATATTCTCATGTCAATTTACTTAAGTTAAATTTAAAAAACAACAAAATCTATTACCTTCCAGTAAGCTAACTCAAACAATATTGACCGCTTCTTCCACCGCCATTGATCAGTGCTTTCATCACACTCTTCCTCTGGAACCGCCTCATCTTCTAACAAATCTGATCTTTTTCTTTTAGCTTCCTTATCTAAAGCTCTTCCAAAATCATTCTTGAAGTCTTTCAGTATGTCAAATATTTCAGTACCAGACTGAACCCTTTTTGCAGTGCCTTCCTCGATAGTGTTATCAAACCATGCTTTTCTGCGTCTGTAAGGATGTCCAGGTCTGAGTCGCTATCTGTTACCCATATACACATACTTTCGACAGTTCTTCAACCACCTACAAGGTGTATCCTTTCCACATACATTACACGCTTGTTTCCCTTTCACTTTACATCTAGACAAGGTCCATAACGCAGGATAGTCACTGATACTCCACAACAACATAGCTCTAAGTGTGAAATTCTCTTTCAAAAATGCATCGTAGACCTCAATACCCTCATTCCACAAATCCTTTAAATCATCAACCAATGGTGCAAGATAGACATCAATATTGTTGCTGGGAGCTGTTGGACCAGGAATCAACAAAGTCAACATTATATTCTCAGCCTTCATACACAGAGTTGGAGCCATATTGTAGTTCACTAACAATACTGGCCAAGTACTATACTTGGTGTTCTGAATGGAGAAAGGGTTCATCCCATCCGTAGAAAGACCGAGACGAAGATTTCTTGGATCAAGAGCAAACTCTGGCCATTTCTGATTCACCTGAGCCCAAGATATAGAATCAACAGGGTGTCTCATTGTACCATCTTCACTTGCATTACTCGAATGCCAACGC
>NW_003302548.1:7493437-7499761 GCF_000004255.2 Arabidopsis lyrata subsp. lyrata | reverse complement strand
CGATTCATGTTGTTTGATGGCTCTGGACTGCCTTCACCAGTAAATTAAGCCGTCCTAAGCAAATCATAAGCCTCAGTTTCTGATGTGGGAACACTATCAGAAATATCAGACTTTCTTTCACCATGCATACTCCAACACGAATTCCTCATGTATTTCTTATTCATACCCTTGATCACAAGATGGTCCACTACTGTGTCTACAAGTTGATGGCAAACATTGCGGCAATCGATGCAGGGACAGAAAATTTCAGATGGATTCCCCAACCTCCTTGATGATGCAGTCACAAAATTTGTTGCTCCTTCCACATACTCTCGGCTAGCCCTATATGTTAAATCAGACCATACAGAGTTCATATCATTATAATCAGACCACAAAAGTATTTGTTATCAATCAATGAATGAAAATACAAAAGTTCATATCTCAAAGAAACTCATACCTTGGAAGCCACACCCATGCCTTGTCCATAACACAACAATAGGACCACAGCTCCACCACCGATTTTACAATTTATGATGATAAATTCAAAGTATAAGACACTCAACTAACTTTTAATCAAATCAACACATACTTGCAGTGAAACAAATGAGTTAGAAAATAACAGCTTACGGAGTAAAAACAATCGCCAACAACAGAACCTTGCAACTTTGAAGACTGTCTGCAAAAAGATATTGACATAATCACTACCTTAGAAAAAAACACAACTCAGATTAATCTTAGAAACAAAATCACACATACCTGTTACTTCTTCTGGTTCGAAACTGAACTGCAAAAACAGTCAAATATATACAGACATATTAGAAATCGATTATCAAAATCAAAACAATTAAATCAAATTAACAAATTGAAAATCGACTAACTAAACTTTGAGTTTAAATCTCAAATTCCCAAATTTCACCAATTCGACCAAACATATAGTTTAAATCTGAAAACTCAACCATTATTTTACCTTCAATGCTAAAATCGACCAAACAAATTCGATTTCCACCGACCCAGATGACGAAGACAGAGATTGATAGAGAGATCGAGACAAAGAGAGATTGATAGAGAGAGCGAGACAAAGAGAGATTGATAGAGAGATCGAGACAAAGAGGGATTGATAGAGAGATCGAGACAAAGAGAAATTGATAGAGAGATCGAGAGAAAGAGAGATTGATACAAAGAAAGGAACGACACTGTGTTGAAAATTTTTAGATCGAAACAGAGAATACAAATTAGGAGCAAGAAATCAAAGTGAAATGTCGATTGAGAAACAAGAGGAAAACGAGAGAGAAAGGGGTATTTTCTTAAGACAGAACCCTAATTTTTAATCGATTGGGTTTATTTTTTACCCAAATTTTCCTTTTCTTTGGCGGTCAACAATTTATTTCGCGGTCAACAAAATTTTTATTTCGCGGTTGACAATGTTATCGCGTTGAAATAATGGATATGCTATTGAATACACAGATAATTAGGCGGGATCAGAATTACTTTTTGCCGCGTAACAAAACATAGCGTTTGTTTTCAAGAAACGCTATCAATTAACAGGACAAACAATAACAATAGCATTGACATAGGAAACGCTATCTTCAAATGCTATTAATACACGTTTTTCCTGTAGTGTCTCTTTTGGTGCGTATATCCAAAGGATCTAAGTTTCGGTATCATGAAGTTCTTCCGCAAACTTCTGTGATATCCATCGATCAATTCTCTCATCTTTGAGTCGTGTGTCGTCTCTAGATCGAGATCATCTATCCATCCTCACGGCTTCGCAGCCACCTTTATCCCTTGCTCAACTTTAGAGTGCCGAGTCCTCGGGAGGATCGTGTCATAAAGTAGGTGTAGCTCATTATTGAATTTGATCAACAACAATTCTACAAAAATGTTCAAGGAAGGTAATTCTCCTGAGAATCCCTCTGACTCTTTTAAAAAGATAAGCGATGATTTTCCGGAAACGTTAGACATCGAGCTTGTAAAAACAGAAGCAACCGGCGAACCAGAAGAGTCACGCTCATTAGGGTGGGGGACCAGCATTCAGGTTCCAAATGTGTTAATCGAGAGATTATTAGCTCAAGTTCATGTCAAGGCTAAAGAGTTTATTAACAAGGTATTGTTCAACCTAGTAACCTGACTCCTTTCGTTGTTTGTTCAACGAAGCGTTTTGTTTCCTCCAGCTTATTACTCGGCATAACGAGCTCGAAGATGAGAAAAAAGAGATTAGAAAAAAGAGAATGGAACTAGAGAAGCGTCGCCTCGATATTGCTCGCGAGCTTCATCACCTCGATATTGCTCGCGAGCTTTATCGCCTCGAAGCCCATCCCTCTGATTGGATCGAGATAGGCCTACAGGAGTACGGAAACATGCCAAGTTGTATCCTGAGCATCGTTGACCTCGCAGGCTAAGGAGCAGAGCTATTCCGTAATCCAAGACCCTTCTAGATCTGGTTTTTGCTTTATCTAAAAATACTTCTTCATACATTGTTCGCAACGTACTTTTATATTTATGCTAAAAGATCGAGCTTATTAAAAACAAGACTCCATGATTGGAGTAATATTTTTATTTTTATAGCTGGACTCTTGTTGAGCGAGCTTTCTACGTACCCAAAATAGGTTCAAGCCAAATCATAGTTCGATATGTTTGTTTTAGCAATATAACTTTTTCAAGTTGATGATGTTCCAAGGCCTTTGAACGGGATTTCCGTCAAGGTCTTTTAAACGGTATACACCATTTCGGATTTTTTCTGTGATTTGATAAGGGCCTTCCCAGTTAATACCGAGTCTTCCAGCTCCTTCTTCTTTTGTGTTATCGAATACTCGTCTTAAAACAAAGTCTCCTACATTTAATAGTCTATTTTTCAACTTTGAATTATAGTATCGAGCGGTTAACTGTTGATAGTTTTGAAGTCGAATAAGGGATTGGTCTCGCCTTTCATCAATTGTATCGAGAACGTCTTCTAATAATTTAGAATTCAGTTCTTCGTTAAGTGGAGCTTCGCTCCGGCGTAAACCGGGAACATTCAGCTCAGCTGGGACTACTGCTTCCATCCCATATACTAATGAGAATGGAGTTTCTCCCATTGCTCGTCTCGGGGTTGTTCGATATGCCCACAACACATGTTGCAGCTCGTCGTACCAACCACCTTTTCGAGCATTCAAACGTTTCTTAGGATTGCTAAGAATGGTTTTATTGGAAGCTTAAGCTTGCCCATTTCCTTGAGGATACCTCGGCGTCGAATAGCTAAGTTTTATCCCCCAAGAGGAACAAAAATCTTCAAATTCATTTGAAATGAACTGTGGACCATTGTCCGTTACTATTTCGTAAGGAACTCCATGGCGACAAATAATGTGTTTCCACAAGAATGTCTTTACCACAGAATCTTGTATATTTACGTAAGCTTCAGCTTCGATCCATTTGGAAAGCTGCTTCGCATTGATCATCCCACCGAAATTTCTTGTTTCCTTTTAAAATTTGATAAAAGGGGAAACATTTATTGGTAGATTTTGAGATCAAAACGATTCAACGCAGCAATTCTGCCCGTCAATCGTTGGACCTCTTTAATGTTTTTTGGCGAAGGCATCGTGAGGAAAGTGTTAATCTGATTGGGATTTGCTTCTATTCCTCTTTCCGTGACTATGTATCCTAGGAATTCTCCGGAAGGAACACCAAAAGAACATTTAGCTGGATTTAGTTTCATTCCGAATTCATTCAGAATTTTGAAACATTGCTCAAGATGAGTGATGTGCTCGGATTTCTTAAGAGATTTCACGAGCATATCATCAATATAGACTTCCATCGTTTGGCCCAAATATTCTGCGAACATTTTGTTAACTAAACGCTGGTATGTTGCTCCGGCATTTTTTAGACCGAATGGCATAACTTTGTAACAGTAGATTCCTCTATCTGTTATGAAGGACGTTTTCTCTTTGTCTTCGGGATTCATCATGATCTGATTATATCCAGAAAATGCATCCATAAATGACAAGAGTTTGTTTCCGGCTGTTGATTCTACAAGCCGATCAATATGAGGGAGAGGGAAGCTGTCTTTCGGACATGCTTTGTTAATGTCAGTGAAATCGACACATACTCACCACTTTCCATTCTTCTTTTTGACTACCACGGGGTTTGCTAACCAGTCCGGGTATTTTACTTCTCTAATAGAACCAATTTTCAAAAGCTTATCAACTTCGTCATTGACCGCTTGAGCTCGGTCAGGACCCAGTTTTCTTCTCTTTTGCCTTATTGGTTTAAAACTGGGATCGACGTTTAGTTCATGGGTAATGATACTTTTGTCGATTCCGAGCATATCTTTCGCCGACCAGGCAAAAGTAAGTTTATTTTCTTTTAGAAATGTTACCAATTGATCTTTGATTTCTGAATCTAAAGTAGTGCTGATCTTTACTTTTCGATCTAGAAATTCGGAATCAATTTCAACTTCTGTGGTAACTTCATTCGAATTGAGACCACTTGGGTAACGCGAGATGCTTTCCTGCTTAGCGTTTATCATTAATTGCTATTTGAGCTTTAAGCGATGTCCCATGAGGTAGCAAGAACGCGACGTTTCATGATCTCCTCGAATGGTTCCGATTCCTCCGGGAGTCGGAAATTTCACACATTGGTGGTAATTTAAAGGTATTGCCTTCATCTGGTATATCCACTGAGTTCCGAGAATTATGTTGTAAGCGGCCGGTCGGTCAAAAACAATAAATTCTACAATTTTTGGAACCCCTGCGGCGAGCACTGGTAGTTTTATGTTTCCTAAGGACATAGATGTTTCACTCGTGAAAGCTACTAATGGTGCCGGTGGACCGATAATGCCGGCTTTACTGATTCCCATTCTTTGCAAAGTGCTTAAAAATATGAGATCTACCGAGCTTCCAGTATCAATTAGACACCTTGTCACTTCGAAGTTCGCAACATCTAAGGTTATCACAAGAGCATCGTCATGAGGCCCTGTTACTCCTTGGGCGTCCGAATTGTCAAAAGAGATAGAAGGTATTTGTTCATTTGACTGAAAACCCATAGCGGTTTGAATCGCTGCTGATTTTTTATGCCTTTTGATTGATCTGATCGAATCTCGGCATAATTTGGATCCTCCCATTATAACATCGATCCTTTTCTTAGGAGTGTTCGGAGTTTCGGGCCCATTGGGCTTATGTTTCTTTTCAAGAGGATTAGAAGCTTCGGATTCTTCTTTTTCTTTGTGATAAGACTCAACAAATTCCTCCATCTTGAAATTAGCGAGCTCTCCAGCTGCCCACAGTTCGGTGAGGTGCTTTTTGAGTACGCTACAATCTTTGGTGGAGTGCCCATTTACTTTGTGAATATCGCAATAGGCACTTTCATCTCTAACCCAAGTATTAGGAGGATTGTATCTTCCTCTGCTTGGGGAGGGTTTTCCTACAGCATTAGTAGCAGGATTAACTCCGAACCTTTTTTGATCTTTAGGTTCGAACTTTTTCGTCGGATTTGCAACGACTAATTTAGCTGGCCGATGCTTCTTAGCGAGACTAAGTTTTTCTTCCTCTGTCTCCATCCAATTGTTAGCTCGGAAGAGAGCATCATGGATGGTGCTTGGACAATTGACAATGAGTTCTTCCCGAAATCAGGATTCGTGCCAGAGTCCATTCCGTAAAGCGGATAGGGCAGCAGCATGCGATACCCCAGGAATTTTGGCTATCACTTCTTTGAATTTAGCGATATATTTGCGAAGTGGTTCATTCTGATCTTGGGTTAGATTCCAAAGATCTGCATCAGAAGTTGCCTTTTCCATAAACATGGAATATTTTTTAGGAATGCAGAGGACAATTCCTTAAAACTATCAATAGTTTTTGGTTCTAACTGAGTGAACCATAGCAGAGCCGGTCCGGATAGATTCTCGGAAAATAGTTTGCAAAATCCGGCATCTTCCTCGCCTGTTCTAGATCAATTCTGCCTACGCGATCTGAAAAGCAGCGAGGTGATTTTTAGGATCTCCTTTACCATCATAAGTTGGTAACTTAACCCTTCGAGAATCTTTGATCCGAAGGTTTGAGATTCTCGAGGTAAAGGGTGTTCGACGAGTTTTTTCGATTACTCGATCGATTTCAGGCGCCGAACTGGTCGCCTGATGAAATTTCGACTTCATTTCATTAAGCTCTTGACGAACTTTGATGAAATCATCTGATAGGGTGACATTAGGATCTTCCATAAGGAATCCGTCGTCAATAGGAAGCTTTCCCTGACCCTGGGGAATTTCTTCCCCGGTTGGGTTAGTCCCATCCCATGCGGCTGCCTGATTGCTAGTACTAGCTGGCTGGGCTATTGGAGGAGTTTGAGTAATCCCAGCATACTTTGTTCGGGAGTCGCGAA
>NW_003302548.1:7491948-7493242 GCF_000004255.2 Arabidopsis lyrata subsp. lyrata | reverse complement strand
TTGAAAGGGAAAATAACCAAGAAAAAGAAGTAAAGAAATTTGACAAGAACGAAGTACAAAATGCCTTGCGAAAGTAATAAAGAGAGAAAGTATATTGTATTGCTTAGAAGTAATGAGTAAAAAGATTCGTCCCCTCAAACACATGCGTTTAAGGTTGTTTTTATAGAGAAAACATGATCAATGCGGTCATTTACTACTCATAATCACATTGATCCGCATTAATCATGTGGGTTACAATTTGACCGAAACGGCTTGAATTTGAACTATCTTGGGCTTCGCATGGATCTTCCGAACTCTTTCTTGCTGACTCCGAACTCCCGCGTTTTGACGCTACCGCGAGCCTCGAACAATATTCTCCTTGCTTCGGCCTTTCTCTATGCGAACTGTCTGTCGAATAAGAGCGAACTCCATACTGGCAAGGATCGAGCTCTTCTACTAGACTGAACCGAACTCATCACTGGTTAAGCTCGATTCTTATAATAAAATGTCTTTAATTCCAAGAGGATTATTATGTAATAATGACATAGACAGATCCAAGTGGATCCTACCGAAAATGTGTGGGATCCGACTCCAATACTCTTGGAATCATCCTTAAGGTTTCCTGAAACAGTGAAAATCAAAACTAAAAATTAAAAAGCAAAAGTCGTAGAGTTTACTCTAGTCCTCAAACTTGTGGAACTAACAATCTCTCCCCGGCAACAGCGCCAAAAACTTGATGTGCGGTGTCAGGTTTTAAAATTCCTAAATAACACAACCAATAAGCTGCAAATGCACAGCAATCAATCGTAGTACTTAGGGTATCGAATCCACAGAGAGAGAAGTAGTTCGGACAAGTCGTTAGACAAAGTAAAGCTAGGACAAGACAATAAAGAGGGGTTGTTGGTTGGTGTCACGATTGCAAGTAAAAGTAAATGAAAGCAAGTAAAGAAAGCAAGTAAAATAAACGCAAGAAATCAATAGGAAACAAACGTTGGGCATCAAGGGTATCGCAGGGGCTTCAATGATCGCTATCTAAGAAATACTAGAATTAGGTTTGTTTGCTTCCAAGTCTTGGACATACGAAACACTAAGATTCGGCTTATACTAGGTTATAGGATAAGTCGGCTAAAATCCTTATACTCCGTTACTCAACCTACGCAGGCAACGACGCATATATCAAAGCAATGAGATCAAATTCGATTCTAGTCCATAAAGCCCTATAACTAAGTGGTGTGTGCTTGTTATAACACGATACACATTCGTAAGCTAGGTCTAGCATATTAAACAACCTTGTGAGCAATTTAAACACTTGGGA
>NW_003302548.1:7464524-7491157 GCF_000004255.2 Arabidopsis lyrata subsp. lyrata | reverse complement strand
GACGGTTGCATAGCTTCTGGCCGGTTTGGACTTGTCTTCTCTCTTCTGGTGATAACTTCTGAACGGCTAAGTGCAGAGCTCTGATTTTTACTCCGAGGCGAATTTTGACTCTTCTAGCTTTCCTCAACCACCGAGATCTCTTGATTTTGCAATCTAGAAGATCTCGAACGGTCGCCATACTTCTGACGTATAGAAACTGTCTTGAAACGGGTTTTGATCGCTTTTTGGACTTTAGAGCTCTAAAACTCTTAAAACCTTCTTGGCTCCGTAAATACTTGAATAATTCCTTCATAGCTCTGAAATCACTCCCAATGTTCCCTAATACATAAGGAAAACAATATCCAATATGGGCTAAAATCCCATGTTATCATGTTGCTCACCCTTTCTCTCTTTGCGGCTAACGAATGAGAAGCACATAACACACACGTATAAAACCCTTTTCTCGTTTGTATTAATACTTGGGCCTTTCATGGGCTGACTTTTCTTTTAACAAAATGGGTTGGTTTAGGCTATTACATTTGGGATGTTACATTGTTGGGTACATCTTAAGATTTATACCAAAGACGATATGATGTGAGATCCACACTTATAGAACATGAATCGATATGTTTATATATCACATATCAAAGAGAAGCTGTAAAGAAGGTGCACCATATAATATATATATATATACTAGTATTTTTTATGTACATTTGTTAGTGGATGGGTTAAATTGTTATCTGACAAATTTGGTATCCGATCCGATAAGAAATTTCCTTCATAAATCTTACACAAGATATTTCATATCTTTTTTGGATCGGGTCAAAATATATCTGAAATTATGAACCGGATATTCTATATTTAAAAATATAGATATTTAGAAGATTTGGTTAAGATTGAGAAATACAATTATCCTATCATCTTTGTTTGAATATTTTTTTACTGTTTTGAATTATCATATAATACATAAAATTAAATATATTGAGATTCGTAATTTTTAAAATGGATAATATTACCCAAATTGATGAAAAAAGTGTGTGTTCAACATTTCATATCGGCTAAAATGTTTAGATATTGATTCTGAATCATATTATAAACAAGATCAAAATGAATCCAAATCCGAATGAACAAGAAGCTCAACTTAATAATCATCCAAATTTAAAATTATATACCGTTTCAGTCGGTTTTTTTTAATTTAACTGTTTAATTTACCGAGAATATTAAATTTTAAAATTTTTAAAAGTTTTAAATAATATAATTTATATATTTAAAATCAATAAAAAGTTTATAATATTATGAACATTTCAACATATATAAAGAGTTACAATAACACGAGACGGGTTATATTGCTAGACGGGTTATATAACGGGATAAATTTTTAAGAAGTTTTAAATATTATAATTTATATATAAAAAATCAATAAAAAGTTTATTACATTAAGAAAATTTAAATATATATAAAGAGTTAAAATAACATGGGACGGTTATATTGCATAACGGAGTTATATTGCACGACGAGTTATAATGCATGACGGGTTATATGACGAAACGAGTTTGAATAAAAAAAAATTTAAACATCATTAACTTGCTTCTTCAATACGGGTTAAATTTTCATTTTATTACTTGGTTAACACAACCAATATTAGACATATCGAATGATCTTGACTAAAGTAAACTTGCATAAAACAAAAATTGTTTTATGATATAGTATTACTTAGTAACAATTATAAACTATAAAATATAAATATCTTATAAAATGATAAAATTTGCAAATTTTTATATATAATATATAACTATTAAATTTCAAAAATCACTAATTTTAAAAATAAATTGTCTCGCGGTGTTTCGCGGGTTAAAATCTAGTTATATAGTAAAAGTATGAGCATGAAACATTCATAATCCCAATAATTTGATTACTGTTATAAACCATATGGATGGACTCCATAACCGGCCCACGGCCTATTAGGGTTTTACCTTATTCTCTGTATCCTGCTATTATCCTTGTATATATATCCCCTTTTCTATTAATGAAAGACACAGTTCACAACACGTTATCAGCACGAGGTCTACCTACCTGACTAAACCCTACCCAACTAAACAAGCACAAAACCCTAGCCGCCTCTAAAATATTTGTTGTCAAAACACTTGTCGATGGTATACTCGTTTTCGAACATCTTCTGTTCCGTCTCCGTATTAGATCTTCGATCTATCAGAAGCGACAGTTTCATTATAAGAGATAAGTAACTTCATGGTTTATTACTTTGTTCGATGTCGCTTATTAAATTATGATTCTCTATGGTTTGATTTGTTTATTTAATTATCTATGCATGAGATCAGTTTGTGCTCACGAGAATATCATTTAATTATTGTACAAAGAAGCTAAGTGCACGTAATCATGCTTTACTGTTTGGTTCGTTTAATTTTGTCAAATTGAAAACTCTGTGTAATTGAAAGCATGACTCATTAATTTAATTGAAAGCAAGATCATTAATCTATTGTTTATTGTGTTACCGAATATCATGTCTAGCAACTGTTAATTGATCGTTATTCTGTTTATATTGGTTTAGAAATTAACAGCAAATCTAGATCGATTCATGCTCAAATGTCTTTAGTTATTCCATATGTTGATTTCAATTATGGCTTCCCGTGGAAGACATATGTTTGTTATTTTATTATTTGGCTAAGTTGATGATTAATGTAATAGCCATGTTTCCATGAGCAAAATTCTGAGTTTTTTTTTCAGGAATCAGGATTATATATATTGAGATTTTGTAGGAGGTCCCAACCAGCTAAGAGACATAACTGTTTCCAATCTCCGTATCAGATCTCGGGTCTCTGTTTCAGTTCTCCAATTAAGATAAGTGCTATTTATTTATTATGCTTTATATACATGATCCAATTAAAGTTTGATAAGATAAAATTTGCATGAAAATTGGCACATGTGATTTGATTTATGATTGGAGAATTAGTTGAAAAGTTAGTGAATGGAAAGATGTTTAATGGCATGATAGATTGAATGTTTTTAATATAAACCCTAGGTTAAACCGAAAGTAAACCGAAAGTAAACCGAAACCCTAAATCCTAGGTTAAACCGGTTTAATAAACCTTAAGTCACGGTTTAAGATCAAGCTTCCCATAAATGGAAAGTTTCCAGAAATAGAAAGTTTCTAGAAATAGAAAGTTCCATATAAAGAATGTTTACAGAAATAGAAAGTTTCGTAAAATAGCAAGTTTTCCAAACTGGAAAGTTACCAAAATGGAAAGTTACCAAAATAGGAAACCCCTTCATAAGGAAATATTCCAAAACCCTAAAGTACATAATTGTTTAGGATTTCTTTCTAGATGAGAAATAGAAATTTTCCATAAAAGAAAAGTTCCATATAGGAAAAGTTTCCATAAATAGAAAGTTCCATACATAAAACCGAAACCCTAGCAAAAACCCTAGTACTATAAATCATGGATGCTAAAACCTTAAAACTTAACCGCGAAATCCTAATATCCTAATCTAGTATGATCCGATTGTTTGGTTGCTGCATACTAGATCAATATTCTAGGGTTGATTTCATCCATATATATATAACATGATTGTTTAGAAAACACTTGCTGAAGACAAGCATGGCTCGGTCTTAAATACCGCATGACTTGGTCTAACCGATTACATGAGTTCTCATTTAACTCTATATATTATAGATATCAGAAATCAACTATTATGAATACACGGTACTCAATGCCTCTGGTGACAATTATTTAAAATGGGCTTTGGACACTGAGATTGTCCTAAAGGAAAAAGGGCTTGGTGAATCTATTGTAGAAGAAAACAATGTCACTAGAAGAGAAAGATATAAGGCGATTACTAACATACGCCATCACCTCAATGAGAGTCTTAAAATCAGTACCTCATTATTAAGAATCCTCTGGACCTCAGGACAGAGTTGAAAAAAAAAATCAATATAACCACCAAAGAACGGTGCTATTACCCAAAAGCCCGATTCGATCGAAAGAATCTCAGATTCCAGGAATTCAAATCCATGAATGAGTATAACTCAGCACTATTTAAAATAGTGTCAATACTGAGATTCCGTGATGAGGAAGTTACTGAGAATGACTTGCTAGAGAAAGCATTCTCGACCTTTCACACAAACAATATATTGCCTCAGCAACAATATCGTGAAAAAGGTTTTTACCACATATGCAAGTCTAAACTCTTGTTTTGCTACTTGCTGAGCAAAACAATGAATTATGAATAGTGAAATGAGACCTCCTGGTCATACCCCATTACCAGAAGCCCATTGGGCTGAAGAGCCTAAAAAGCCTAAAGAGACTAAAGAGTCTAACCACGTCCAAAGAGATAAGTATCATGGCCACAATCATGGTAAATGGAATGAACGAGGTAGAAGTGGCAATTATAATTTATATGATCAAGGAAACCATTCATATGGTTAAGGCCACCGACCCGACTTTGGTCGTAATCGAGGTAGAGGCCGCGGTATACCCAAACCACAACACTCAAATAAACTTGTTTGCCACTGATGAGTAATGGGGAAACCATTGGACTAAGACGTGCAGGACACCTAAGCATCTCGTTGATCTCTATCAAGAGAGTTTGAAAAGAATCAAGAAGCTCATTTAGTTCATCACAATGGTGAAGAAGATTTCGACCATGAGATAGATGATTATGAGAATTCAATAAACGAAATATCTAAAGACATGGTTCATTAGCCAAATTGCGGGTATAGCTAAATTTAGTGAAGGCTAAGGGTAGGCCCATGGCAGGCCCATATTCCCAAGGGCACGCATCCTCAGATGCTTCATATTCACCCAGCTCAAAGGGGCTTGTTGAGTTTCAAAGAAATATGTTTGAATGGTTTCCACATTGAAACTAAGGGTAAAGGGAACAAAGGATTCCCATATATTACTAAGAGCACCCAAGACCATGAGAAGGTCTTAGAGACTATACCCGCGTCATATATCTTTACTATGCCAAAGTCAATATGATAGAGGCTAATATAGTAAACAAAAGGGTTTACTGAGAAATTCACTAATGGCATGACCGGCTTGGCCAGCCTGGTTCTAACATGATGCGTAAAGCTGATATTAAAATCAAAAAGGCACACTCCTTAAGGACCTCACGTGTGTAGCATATACACAAGGGAAACCCATACTAAGGTCATCACCAGTCAAAGAAACTAGAAACTTGGTGTTTGCTAGATTGCTGGCCCAGACCATAAGTCTGTGAGCCCACATACTTAAGACTATATGTCTAGATAATGCTGGTAAATTATGTCCCAAGCGTTTTATGGCTACAGTATGTCCATGAGGGGGAGAGTAGTATACCCCGTGGCACATGTCCATACTTGAACTCACAGTAGCTGCTTGGGGACACGCAATATTACATGCAACAAGAGCTTATACGCATCAGGCCATTCTAGTGAGCATAGATATTCCCCATCCCAATTGCTAACGGGTCATGAGCCAGACGTTTCCCATCTTAAGATATTTGGGTGTTCAGTCTATGTACCCATTGCACCACCACAGAGAGCAAATGATGGGACCTCAAAAGGGGATGGGAATATACGTTAACAATGATTCTCCCACCATCATTAAGTATCTCGAGCCAAAGGCCAGATTCAAGGATTGTCATCTCAATGAATCCGTTTTCCCAACACTGGGTGGAGAGACTAACAAGCTGGTCAAAGAACTTACATGGAATCAAACATCCTTCACATGGCAAGATCCTCGGACTCCATCAGAGATCCAAAAGACTATATATCTGCAAAAGCTAGCTAAAACAGTTGCCAAGATTCCTATAATGACCCAAAGAGAGTAACAAAATCGTACATACCAGCTTGTAATGCACCAGTACATATTGATATTCACAAGGAACATAATCAAGTTGCTACAGAGGCTACAACACGTAAGAAATGTGGTAGACCCAAAAGGTTCCAAAGACAAGAACCCTCGGAAATCAAAGAAAGGTGCAAGGGAAACCGAGAATGTTCAAGAAACCATAGACATGGCCGGCTAATAGACATAACCCTAAGGTACCAATCAATGAGGTTTGGGACGCCAAACCTCAAGGTCCTGAAGGTGTAAAGAGATCTCTATAAACTATATCATGTCTAGAATACAATGGAACCGAAAAGATGTCGACATCAATGATAATATATTTGCGCATGAGGTAGCAACTGAAATGAATGAGGATCAGGAGCCCACGTCTATACTAGAGTGTACTCAAAGACCTGATTGATTAAAATGGTACAAGACCATAAAACGTGGAGCTAAGAATCAATGTAAAGCCAGTGGGACAAATGAGTCTTTGTGATTGTGTGAAATAAACATAGTGAAAGCTTGATATATCAGACACGGCTTGTCGCACAAGGATTCACACAAAGACCAGAAATAGAGGAGATATACTTCCCTGTGGTGGATGCTAAGGCATTTAAATCTTTGCTAAGTCTGGCTATATAAAAGAGAAAGATTTGCGGCTAATGGATGTAATGCCTGCATATTTATATAAGTCCACTGGATAATATATGAGATTACCAAAGGGTATTGAGCTCAAAGATAAGAAAGATTCTCGAGAACAGCACTGCATAAGGCAGGACAAATCCTTATATGGACTGAAACAAAGCGGACGTATGTGGTATAACCAGTTAAGCGAATATCTCATCAGAGAAGGCTATAAAAACGATCCGATCAGTCCATGTATTTTTATCAAGAAGTTTGCAAACAAAGGATTTATAATCATAGCAGTTTATATGAATGATTTAAACCTCTGGGTAATCGACCAAACAGTTGAAAGACCTAGGTAATAATTAAGTTCTGTTTGGGATTACAACCTGAGTACGTGAATAATGGAATCGTTGTGCATCAAATGGCATACACTGAAAGGGTACTCAAGGAGATTTAATAAGGACCAGGCCCGCCCATTGACCAGGCCCAATGGTGGTGAGAAGCCTCAGATTGGATAGTGATCCATTCAGTCCGGAAATGCCAAACCTCAGTGCCATAGGAGTTCTAATGAATTTGGCTAGACACACTAGACCAAACATTTGTTTTGCCATGAGTCTCCTGTCTAAATTTAGTTCATGATCAACCCAAAGGCACTGGAAAGGTTTAAAGGAAGGTTTGATTAAGTTTTAAAGTCTATTCTTCCTGCGTTGTTTACTTGGGTTTATTCTATATTGATCTAACCAAAGAAGGTCCAGTTTGCTTTGGTTTAGTTTGATTTACTAATGCAGGATATTCATAAGATCATATTATGGCATGGTCAATGAATAGGAACTACGTGTGGCTTGATCCCTTCCTAGGATACGTAGGCAGCCTTCCTTAAGGCGCAGCTACTACTACATCAAAGACCATCATATTTGAAGACAACACAGCATGTATTGCTCAACTCAAGGATGGCTACATTAAGAGAGACCGGACAAAGCACATTTTGCCAAAACTCTTATTCACTCATGAATTACAGAAGGACGGTCAGGTCAAAGTTCAACAGATCCGGTCAAGTGAGAATTCAGCCGACCTATTCACCAAATCATTGCCGACTTCAACGTTCCGGAAGCTCATTCATCAGATCGGGATGCACGGACTTAAGGATCTACAGTGATGCTCAAATCAGGGGGAGTAATGCGTGTTGTACTCTTTTTCCGTCACCATGGTTTTGTCCCACTGGGTTTTCCTGGTAAGGTTTTAATGAGGCAACATTCCCCAGCGCATTATAGAGATCCCAGTTTAGTATCGGGCACGGTTATGTCTTCCAAGGGGGAGTGTTATAAACCATATGGATGGACTCCATAACCGGCCCACGGCCCATTAGGGTTTTACCTTATTCTCTGTATCCTGCTATTATCCTTGTATATATATCCCCTTTTCTATTAATGAAAGACACAATTCACAACAATTACTATGAATATATTATACTACAAATCATGTATTTGGTTTCTATGGCAATTACTAAAACAAATCACGATCATTATAACACTCATAACTCAAATCAACGATTTTCCACAAATCTCTAACTAATCAACATCATGTAGCTAATAACAAGTTTATTAGATAATTAATGGTACTTATCTGGATATTTGTTTTGTGAGACGGAGACGAAGTCGTCACAAACGGAAACGGCATCAGTTATGGTTTTCCGATGGAGATCTCTTTTAGCTCAAGCGATTAATGTTTTGATATAGATTTATTTCGCTCAAACGGTTAGAGTTTCGTGCTGATAACGTTTTATAAACAAAGAGGTTTTAGGAATTGTTCTCTCTGTTATTGATATATGCTACACGATACAACATATATATATATATATATATATATATATATATATATATATATATATACTAGTATTTTTGCAACACTTTGGTGACGGGTGGGTAAACATCCTTCTGGGTTAATCGGATATCCGATCCGTTTTTTAAAATCCTTCACAAAAAATTTGTTGGGTCGGGTTATATTTAACCCAACTCATACACCGGATATTCTATATTTAATAATTTAGATATTTAGAAGATTTGATTAAGATTTAGAATTATGATTCTCCTATCATCTTTGTTTGATTTGTTTTTAACTATTTTGAATCATCATATAATACATAAAGTAAAAAAAAATCAATTTTTTTTCTGCATATACTGTGATTCGAAATTTTAAAAACGCACATATATTATCTAATTGACGAAAATGTGTGTTCAACGTTCTACATCAATTAAAATATTTAGAAAATGATTCAGAATCATATCATAAATAAGATCAACATTAATAAAATAAATGAGTTTTTGGCCGGACGGGTTTTTGAATCAACAATAATAAAAAGATTAAACTATCATTAATCCGCCGCTTCAATACGGAGTAAATCATTAATTTTTTTTAATACCACCAATATTAGACATATCAAATCAGTCTCATTTAGAAAAGATTTTATAAAATCAAAAATCAAAAATCACTATTTTTAGAAAACAAATCAGAGGACGAGTTAAAAAATTATGGGACGGGTTATATTTTGGAACGGATTTATATGGCGAACGGGTTTGAATCAATATTTATAAAATTTTAAAATATCATTAACATGCCGCTTTAATATGAGTTAAATCCTCAGTTTATTATTGTTCCGTGAACTCGTGATATACCGTTATTTGATAATAATTATAAATTATAAAACATAAATATTTTATAAGGAGATATAATTTATAAAATTTTATATATACTAACTTTAAAAGATAAATCATCATGCGGTGTACCGCGGGTTAAAATCTAGTATAGAGATAAAATATTAGGGTTTAAGTTAGGGATTAAGTAATCTACAACTTTTTAACGGGCCTATAATGAACAACCACATAATAATCATATTATTCCTAACAAATATAGCGATTTATTTGAAAATTTCTTTTAATGAAAATGCTCTGATATATCATATACTTGATGTATAAATGGAATGTATTCTTTATTTGAAATATGAAATAGCCATTTAGCAAAATAAAAAGAAATATGAAATAGCCATTTTCCCGTGGAGTTTACAAACGAAAAGAGTATTTATTTAGATTCCAACACTAGACCAATTAAAAAAGCGTCCAAATTTCCAAATCAAACCCAAAATGTTTACCAATTCCAGAAAGCCCCAAAAAAAACAATTAGCTAAAGTGCGATTTAGGCGTCATCCAAGTAAGATCCTCCCGACCCAAACCATCGGCAATCATCTCTTCCGCTTCCGTAGCCGACCGGATTCTCAACAAAGGCCTCCTCGCCGGAAGAACTGGCAACGGCGCCTCCCCGCGTATAATCCTCACAGCCTCCTTCACCCTTGGCCGCTTCTCACAGTCAGGATGCGCACAAACCATCCCAACCATCAACACCCTTTCCATTTCCCCTGCATCGAACTCTTCCCTCAGCATGATGTCAGCACCATCCAAGACCTTCCCTGTCTCCCAGAGGCTCCACATCAGGTCTACAAGCACCGTCCCGTCATCCCCCACCGGCCTACGCCCCGTACACACTTCCAGAACCACAACTCCAAAGCTGTACACGTCGGTTTTTTCAGAGGGCACACCTGTATACACGTATTCAGGTGCCAAGTAACCCATAGTACCTGCTGGGAGTGTTGCAGCTCGTCCAGCTAGCAACGCACTGTGCTCGTAAATCTCAGCTAACCCGAAATCACCAAGCTTGGCGTTAAACTCGGCATCAAGCATTATGTTACAGGTCTTGACGTCACGGTGGATGATCTGTCTCTCACATTCTTCGTGTAGGTAAGTAAGTGCGGAAGCCACACCGAGAATGATGTTTACCCGCTGCTTCCAAGAGAGGACTATGAACTCTTCTGATGGATCCGATGAGGGTTTCTTGTGTAGGAATTCACTTAAACTTCCGTTTGGCAAGTACTCAAACACTAAGGCCGTCTCTGTTCCTTCGCTGCACCACCCCTGGAACTGAACCAGATTCTTGTGCCGCAAGTAACCAGTCATTGTGGTGAACTCTGTGGTGAAAGGGTTACGGTTGCACTGTGGCCAGTGATCTCGATCAAAGCGCTTCACGGCCACTGATCCGATAGAAGGAATAGAGCCTCTGTACACAGTAGCTGAAGCCCCTTGACCCACGATTGTGTTCTCATTGAATCCCGATGTTGCGGATTTGATCTCAGCCAAGGATAACCTTCCCGGCATCCTATTAATCCCCGAATTCGTATCAGCTCCTTCACTAATCCTTTTCTTGCCAGAAATCAATGAGAAAACAATAAACGCCACGAGAATAACAATTGCAGCCATACCAGGTAAAAGACTCCAAAATGGTATCTTAAATCCAACAACTGAAACCCTAAAGTCAAAACCTTTACGATGAATTCCCATCGGATTCTCGAAAACTTCCCCTGAGCAGACCAAACACTCTTCATCTTTCTCCTCCTCTTCTTGAATCGCATCAGAATGAGACTCAAAGGTCGTAAATTTCCACCTCTCAACGATATGCAAAGCTGACCCAACACCAGCATTCGAAGCAGAGAACCCAACGTGCATATACTCCTTAACTTTACCAGAGAGATCAATCTGTGTTGATAAAACAGGACTCGTAGGCTTAACACGAGAATACCCAACCCAAACCCTAATGAGTTTAAGAACATCACTATACTCAATCCACGCCATCATCTCTCTCCCACTCTTAAGATCAAACCCTTTTGAAATCGCATCAACGGAAGCAACGGAGAAGATTGAATTAACATCGATTCCAACGTGGTTATCGTTGATATCACCATGACCCGGGTCAAATCCAGTATCAAACTCGACGGCGATGAAAGAATCATCCGGATTTGGTAGACCCAAGAAGCCATTAGAGAAGACGAATGAGTCAGCATTAGATGTGATCAAGAAAGCGAAGCCGTCACCAAAAGGGCAAGAAGGAGAAGAGATGATGGAGAAGGAGAAGCGGCATGAGAAAGAAGCGGTTGTGTTAGTGGAAGGTTCAAGAAACTTAATTGGGTATACGTAGAGAGCTCGCCCGATGCCGGAGGAGGTTGGTTTTGACGGCGGTGTTGTGGCGGAGGGAAAGCAAGGTTGTTGTTGGGTTAGGGAGATTGTACGGTCGCGGAAGAAGGCGTCGCCGTAGAGAGTTAAGTTGTGTAGCGGCGGCGAGAAACGGTGAGAAAGTGTGGGAAAATCTTGGGAAAGGAAGAGAATTACGTAGAAGAAGAAGAGAGAGTGATGATGATTCATCTTGGTTCTCGTGTCATGTGGTTTGTGTTATTTTCTTGAATTTGATCTTTGGTTAAGAGAAGCAGAGAAAACTATAAATCGATTATTAACTCCAAGATGGTTTTGCAATGAAATGTACAAGAAGATAATTTTATAAGCGCTTGGTTCTATAGACAAAAATGAGAATGAATAAAGCTACAATGAGAATGAAGCAAAAAAAGTGCATTACTTTGTGAAAAATGGGAAGCTATTCAAAGTTGAATCAACCAGGAAAATGCTGCTATACATGGTTCTGCTGATTAGGAGCAATGAAATCATATAACAAGATAACCAAAAGTCAGTTCCAAACCTTTAAACTAGTAAAAGAGTCAAGTTATTATTACTTACTACAGTAATTCTCTTCAATGGAAAATTTGGGAACAGAAATGATTAAAGATCGTCTTACACAAATGTGAACAATGTAATTGTGAGAAAATCAAAACTGAGGAAACACTAAACCCAACAGAAAAAAGAAGCAAATCTTAGAAAGAACAAAGCCCTCACAATCTGCCACAGTAACCTCTTAGAATCCAAGCTTGGTTCTAGATAAAGCTTGATGCTTCTCTTGAGAAACAAGGAAAAACTCCCTCTCTCTGTTCATCTGACTATACCAAAAAGCAAACTCAAGAGTCAGCAGCAACGGTAGCTTCAGAATCTTCTTTCCTTTTCAAATATTCATTCAAGATTGTAAGCCTCGCAGTCTCAAACGCAAAATAACCGATCGCTGAGAAACAAGCGCTGTGAACAACTCGAGGCCCCATGCCACGGGTAAAACCAACCCAACCTTCCTCTTTCAATATCTGTCTCACTGTTCCAGCAACACCAGTATACATAGCAGCACCAAGTTTATTCACTGCCTCCACATGAATCTGCGTCATCAACCTAGTCTTCACCACATCTAATGGTGTAGTTATCGAAGCAGATATCGCACCAGCCAACGCACCACAACAAACACTCTGCAAAGGCTCAAGATGGCTCTGCTGCGTTTTCTCCAAAACCGCGGCTTTCAGATACTCAAACGACGAATAACTTAGTACACCAGCCGGTAAATTCCTCAACAATGTAGCCGAATAACCGGCATAAAGCCCCAAGATTCCATCTTTCTCAAGTATCTTAAGCAAAACTTGATACGACCTCCCACTAGCTCCAGCTTGCATTCTCTGTGTAATGAGCTCTTTAGGAACCATTATCGCCGACGAGATTATGTTTCCCATAGCACCAGCAGTAGGCGGGATTAAAACCATCGGAAAATCCGGGAATTTGGAGAGGAGAGACTTACCAAACTCACAAGTACCAAAATACACGGCGGAGGAAAACGTAGAGCCAACAATCACGGCGGAGACACCACTGTAGAAACCTAAAACACCTTTAGCTTGAAATGTCTTAACTATAGCATCAAATGTGTTGCGATAAACCTGAGAAGCGCCTTTGGTCTGAAGCTTGGTTTTGATTGCGTCAAGTGGGAGAAGAGCAACGTACGTAAAAGCTCCGGCGAGTCCACCGGCTCCGGCACCGATGATGGCACGTTCCCAGACGGAGAGTTGTTTCATGAGTGTTTGAATTTTTGGACTGCTTCGTGATGCTGGTTTGATCCATTTCAGGAATTCGGGTCCGGGTTTCGCGTGGATTGGATCCGAGATTGATGTTGATGCAAATAGTGGGTCGGATCTTCTGAAATTTGCTGGAAATTTTGTTGACTTTTGAGAGAATTTGGTTTTGGGTTTAGGGTTTCTGACGATAGGGCTTTGGACGGAGGTGAGATCGGAGAAATGAGCGAAGAGAGAATTGAAATCGTTGGGAAAATGGCAGTGATTAAGATTCGGTGATGGGAGGCCAAGAGTTTCGGAGAGTCTAGCTTCCATTGCTGATTTGGGTGAAGCTTGAGGAAGGAGAACCAAACAATAAAGATGATGACTGATATACTAAAGAGAAAGAAACAGCGCGTAGTGTAGTAAATAAAATACTAAACGGCATGAAGTTGAAGACGGAGAGCCAAAAAGATGATGATTCACACAGTGTACTAGCAACTAGTAAAAAAGCAAAAACGGCAATAAATTAATTAATAGGCCAAGGACGTTGCACCGAACGGTTCGGTTTGAGCCGGGTAGTCGATTTATGGGTAATTCGGTTGAGACTGAGAGGTCAAGCTACCGAATACAACCGAACTGAATTTTGGTTAGTATCGGTTTGGTTATGTGTCTAAATCCGTACAAAAAACATGATTTTGTTCTGAGATCGATTTTGAAAGAATTTTGGTATTAGCTGGTTAGAAAAATTAGAAAAAAAACCATTACCGGCCGTTCGATGAACCGATAACCAAACCTATTTCTAAATGTTGCCGATCAGTTCATTCCTATTGGCCAAAGCTGAGCGCAGTGAAGTTGGCTAACCATTTTCAAGATAAAATAGTTATCATCATCAGATTTGAGTCAATTAGTTTAAAGTTTAAACAATCATGAAATTCATGACAAACTATTTGCAAATAAGGCGAGAGATTCGCTATATACAGTGCAATGCCGGAGAATGGAGCTCTACATTCATCAAAATAAGGCTAACTGCTTCCTAAGCTTTTGCTTTCGTCGTTGTTTTTGGTTCATGTCTAGAATTGAGATTGTGATATAGGTGATGTTGCCACGCTTGATCTATCAGTACCACGAATGTTGTACTTCTCGTACACTCTTTCGCGATTCTCTGACCACCATGCTTCTGCTTGTTGCTCCCTGAATCTTCGCCGGCTGCAAATAAACACATAGGTATGGTATTAGTCTTGATCTCTAGAATGTATCAAGATACGGAGTGGGTTGATTATATAATGTTACCTAAAGCGCACACGTTTGAGATCTCTAGTTCCATCGCCTAGGGCCAATAGTGTTATATAAACACCAGGTTCATACTGTTCGATCCACTCCGCCTCCACTTGAGAAGCATTTGAAGCTGAGGCTGCTGAGCTTCTTGAGTTTCGGCGGTTGTCACCATCTTCTGAGAAACCATTACTGATTCGGACCCCCTCACTTAGAAGTTCGCCCATGCTTGCATCTGTGTTTCTTGGCGACTGGGAATTTCGCCAGAGTCCATTCATTGAACGAGCGGGCAGAGCCATAGGCGAAGCAAGTGAGGTGTCACTTATTGAATCAGATCGGGATTGACGCTGTCCATTTGCATTACCAAAGTGAAATCCGTTTTGCTCAAACCCGTTCAATAAATTAGCTGTCCGTGTGGTCTCAGCTTTGTAAGCACCCGGTGGTAGCAGCGCAGCTATATCCTTGACCTGGAAAGATCATTAGGAATTTTTAGCGAAGAAACAGTAAAAAATATTCAAAATGTTCGAGGAAGGGGGTGCTAGAAATAAACAAGAAAACTTAGAGGGAATCATATGTCAAGAATGAATATATCACACAGAGACTTATGGAATACACAGACAGTTTAAGAGAATCAAGCCAAAACCTGAGCTGTCAGAGATTTTATAACTTCTTTTGCGGCTTCTGATTTGGCAGATTCCTCTGCTGCCAGGTTCATTGCTTCTTTTACTTTTTTCACAGATTTCTGAACTTCGAATTCTTGGACCTCGCATCTGTGCCTCAGACTCTCGGCCTGAACACAATATCACATATTCATTTTAAAAACAAATCACAAGAATTTATGGAAAAAAATTCAGATGAAAAAATTGAGGAAAAGTTAAGAGTTTAGGCAAATGAGGAAGAAAAGGATAATGGTTCAAGGGCGAGTTTACCTGGGCGCGCAATTTGACTACTTCCTGATTCAGAAGTTCATTTGTCTTCTTCAAACTCTCAGCTATACTTGTTGAAAAACCGAGACCAGCCGTCAAAGGAATGGGAGTGACTGAACGAGGAGGACTAGACCTCCTTGAGAAAGGTGACACAGATCTGGAGCTTGCTCCAGATGGAGTTACTGCTGGTTTTGGTGGCCCACGCCGTAAGTCAGCCACATTAGTCAGAGCATCTCTAAGTTGAGTTAGAGGTGTTTGGGAAGTGCG
Organism: Arabidopsis lyrata subsp. lyrata; assembly: GCF_000004255.2. Classification (NCBI taxonomy): domain Eukaryota; kingdom Viridiplantae; phylum Streptophyta; class Magnoliopsida; order Brassicales; family Brassicaceae; genus Arabidopsis; species Arabidopsis lyrata. The sequence continues at coordinate 7,475,471 of NW_003302548.1, read as the reverse complement.
GACAAGAGAGAATGTATCCGCCTTCTTTCCTTGTCTAGCTGCCCTGCTATCCAGCTGCCTGATCAAATCTATATTTGATGGTATTCCTGATTTAGCCAATCTTATCTCGGCTTTATCCAATCTGTCCTTGTTCTCACCGGAAAGTCGTGGCATAATATTCTTCCTGCTATCAGTACTAGCTTCTGACACTTTACTTAGTTTAGAGTAACATGAATCGCAGACACGATAAGGCTTGCCTGGATTAGGGGCCAAAGCAGCTTTTAGTGATTTCTTGGAACTGCATGAATGGCAGTGGACAAGTCCACAGTTGTAACAATTGTGTCTTTTTCGTGTGAATCCGAAAGCCTGTCTACAAGCTGAACATTGAGATTGCTCAGTACCAGAAACCCATTTATGAAGACATATTGCTGCTGTGAAGTTTGAACCACAGGCAATATTTTTTACATGTCTCTCTTTCAAAGTATCGACAAGACTTGGTGCCTTACGGTCCTCAATATCTCCATGACCTAATCTCCCATTGGCACCCTTCCCCCATGTAAATACTTCATTTCGAGATGTTAAAACTGCTACATGATAAGCTCCGCATGCTATTTCTTCAACACAATCCTTAATCAGTTTATCCTCTACTAAGCAAGGAAGCTTCCCATCAGCATTGGGATTCCCTAGTTGACCATAAACTGTACTACCCATCGTGTAAACTTTTCCCGATGTGGTCAAACCAACTGTTAAACTATGTCCACAGGCAACTCTGTGAAAAGTATGGTCAATTAGAGCTGATACACATGTGGGTTTAAGCCGAGACTCTTTATCTCCATGACCAAGACGGCTCTTGTCACCATCACCCCATGTGAACAGCTTTCCTGATGAAATACTTGAAGTTGACTGAGTGACAATGACTTCTACTATTGCAGCAGCATGCCATACACCACATGCAACAGCAATAGTCCGCAAACCAGATAAAGATTCAACTTCTCTTGGATAAAATACAGTTTCCTTGTCACCATGCCCTAAAACACCAAAAGTCCCATCTCCAAAAGTAAAAAGCTGTCCAGTTGATGTTATCAAAGCGGTGTGCCATGGTCCACAGGATACGGAAGCAATTTGAAGACCTTCAAGAGGACCTGATATTCTCTTAGGTATCCAGTGACTCACATCGGTACCATGGCCGAGAAGTCCTGCATTGTGTGTTCCATCACCCCATGTGTAAATCTCTCCTGTCATTGTGACAGCGCATGTATGGAACTCACCACAGGCAACAAAGTCAACACTAGTAGCAGCTAGAGACTCAATAAGCTGTGGCCCAGTAACATCTTTTCCCATTCCATGGCCAAGACGTCCTCCGGATGCTTCACCCCATGTAAAAACCTCACCTTGCCTAGAGACTAGAGCAGCATGCCTAACACCACATGCTATGTGATGGACATCCAAAACTACATTGGATTCTAACGGCTTTGGAATCAGAACATCAGACCTTGAACCAACACAAGTAGCATTCTTCTCAGCCCCGAATTTGGCAACATTATCACATAGCACTTCACCCCATATATAAACATCACCTAGAGCATCACAATCATCTGGAGCAGAACCATGACTTGAGCTGCTTTGAACACTAGAAACACTAACCCGGAACACGTCTGATCCAGGTCCTCGTACTAACATATTTGGGCTATCTGATGCCACATGTGACCGTTCAGAACTGACAGAATTCTCAGTTCTAGAAGTCCGGGGAAAAGCGGTTGAATTGTAGGGAGTCTCAGCAATGTTATAATCTCGAGAAGCACAAACTGAGCTGTTGGTAGGACTGCTTAATGTCAAGTCTCTGCTGTCCTGGAAATGAGGAAAATGAAACAAAACAAAGTTCAGGAAAATCTAAATGAGACTTATTTTGAGAAGAGAGAAATACATTTGCAACATCAATAATATTGTCGCTGTCAGCTTTAGGAATGCTTATTACTTACAGCAATAGAAAGGCCTCCATCACTCCAGCCGTCAATTTTAGAGCGGCCAGCCTGACCAGATATCAAAGCTTTTAGGCCAGCTATCCACACCTCTGCCTCAACTTTGTCCTTGCAAATCTGAAAATACAGCAACCTTTTCACTTCACATATACAGAGGCATACAATACTCGGGGAAGAGAAAGTAACTGAGTTTTATTCACTAACCAAATCAAGAGTCCGCTTCCTGTTGGAGTATATTAGGGAAAAAGATAAATAATCCTTATCCGGGCGAAGGTAACGTTGGAAAACAGCCTGATAGTATAAACGTGATCAAAGTTAAACAAAAGACTAGAAATTTTGCTGCCTTTGTATAATGATGTATCAAAAGAGAGAGTAGAATGTTAAAGAGAAGTTACAGTTCGCTGTCCTGGAACAATCTTAGATACAGTTGCTAACTTTAAACGTTTTTCTCCACCATTTGAAATCCAGATCAAAGATGTCTCATCCTGCAAATAACATGTCCAAGGTGGTAAGATAAAAAGGTTGATATGTGACCAAACACAAGGATACAAAAAAATCGAGGACATCATCTCAAATGTAATCCATTTAATCTAAAGCACACTCACATTGGAGAGTCTAAATGGACAAAACTTAGGCTTTCCTTTCCGACCATATTTCAACAGTTGAGCACCTTTCTTCAATGCAATTAGAGCCTGCAAAATATAGGGAAGGGCTTTTGTAAAGATCTTGGAATGAGATATAGTATTCATTCACCTTGACATTTAAATGCTAAATTCTAATCATTTTCGAAGACATTAACCCTAACCAATTCAGAACAGCAAAATTTCAGACAACATCTATTAAGCCTAAGATCAACAAAACAAAGATTATGTGTTTCATCAAAACAGAGACATACATATAAAAACACAGAGAAAAAAAGAAGAATTGGACCTGCTCGATGTCTCGCACGACATTACCATAACTCACAAGATCTGCCATTCCATGAGAGAGCTTTACCAAAATAGCCAAACCCTCTCCGATCGTACGGTGGAGCAGCACCGGTCATTCTAAGCAAACAAGACTACGTGAAGTCTCCGCCGTTCTAACCATCAAATTCCGTGCTAACTTCAAAACCCACAATTGTACTTAACCTTCTTTATCAAATTCTTTAACAAAAAGGTGAAATTTGAAACCCTAGCTTCGGAGTTGGGAAGTTTCCGATGAATTGGGTGTGCTCGGAAATCAAGAAAAAAGCTTTCACTGTTTTAGGTGGTAACGGCTGTCGTGTGCTTGTAAATGGCGGTTTTTTTTTGGTATTCTTGACAAATTTTCGTCGAATGATTGAAGAAGATGAAGATGGTCGGAGAGAGACCGGAGATGGCGAGAGAAAGAGCGCGAGAATGAAATCAGTGTCTCAACCGGCAAACGAAACAAGTCTTTGCCGTGGAATTCCAAGTACGGACAGAGTCAATGTTGAAAAGTAATACAATAACAAATTATCTATTAATTAATAGGGTAATATACATATTCCTTGTTTATTTTTTATTTTCCACCTCAATCTTTCTTACCTTAAAACAAGAAGAAAAATACACAAATTACCAATGTGACATTGGATTAGTGGTTGAATGCAATAGTAAACCAAAACCTCAAGTACTCGAGTTTTGAGTTTTGTTAAGAGGAATAATTTATTATTAATCTCGGTTTTTGGAGATGTACGGACTTAGACCAAAAAAATTTAGATTACAAAAGAAAAAATCAATAATGAGTCTGTTTAGTGATGGAACAAAACTATTTATAGTTTTGAATTGATGTGATATTTATAGTTAGATTGGAAGTATATAAAAAAAAACTATTTTTATATAATTATAAGAACAATTCTAAACGACGTCGTTTTGATTCAACGGAGATTTCTAACGGAAAGTTAACCCTATCATCGTCTCGTTAACGGAAATTTAACGACATATCCGAAATGGCCAGGTCAACGAAAACTTAACCATTTTATCAAAAGTCAAACTAAACTTTATGATTTAAATGACATTTCGAGAGTTCATGCTTTTTTTGTCCCAAATTTGAAAGTTCGCGCATTTTCCGACATTTTTCCCAAACCAAAACCGCAAGTACTCGAGTTTTGAGTTTTGTTAAGAGGCTAATTTATTATTAATCTCGGTTTTTGGAGATGTACGGACTTAGACCAAAAAAATTTAGATTACAAAAGAAAAGATCAGTAATGAGTCGGTTTAGTGACGGGATTTTAAAAACATTTTGTGTTTTTTTTTATAAAATTTTGAAAATAACATAAAAGAAAAATAAATACAAATTTTAAAAAAAAAAAGAAGTACAAATTCTTGACACTATAGACCGTACCAAATAATATTTTTGGACGATTGGTAGTTTTTTCTTTGTTATAAAAGACTAGGATGATTGGTAATGGTAACCAACTATTTTTTTAATCGAATCATCTTTTCAACCATTGTTTCTAACCATCTCTTTCAACCATTTCTACTTCATCTAACCAACTTATTAATTAGAAATTTCCAAAACATTTCAACTTCAACCGTAGGGGTAGAAAGCTACTTGTAACACCGGAGGAGAATAGAGGAAGTCACGAAGTGGTGACTTTAGAAGAAATGATTAAAGAACTATAAAAATGGAACACACGATGAGCTTGGTACTAAGTCTCATCATTGTTAATCTTAAATTTTGTTTCTTTTTCATTCGTGCTAAGGTCTCCTCTATTTCTCATTTTATATAAGAACGTGTGTTAATTTCACAATATACACACGCCAACGAACATGATTAGTTGTTTGGTTGGGTTTACAAATTCCAAAAGCTTTTAAGGCAGATAAAACATTAATCATCAAAAACCACCAAAAAATTGTGAATCGGATAACCAAAATGAATCATCTAACCGATTTTAATAGCTTTCGTAAAGTTTTAAACATATTTTACATTTTTTTTAGTTCTTATAATCTATTTAATTAAATATGTTTAATGGTAATTATATATAAACAATGAAATCATATATTTTAAGTTAAACTTTGCAGAAAAAAATAATATTAAAATATTATTAGGTATTTTGATTTCTTGTTTTTCGTTAAAGAATACTTGTTATGTATATATAATTATATATCTTTCAAAAACATAATTGTCTTGTCTTAGCGTTTTCTTTTTTTCTTCCGTTAAAATTTGTGTGTTTATTGAGTCACTCTAATATAGCTGTTGACAAAAAAAAAAAAAAATTGTGTTTTATTAAAATACATATATATATTTTTTTTTTGAATACCAGGAGGTTCTGAGCAAAAGCCTGTAATCCCCCCAGGCCCAAAACCACATCATGTAATATTAGCCAGCGACTTCTAAACTTCGCTTATGATCTTTCCCATTTGAGCTAACGATAGTATTTAAAATACATATCATGCATACTTTACAACGAGTTTCAGCAATTGCCTATATTCTCAAGCTTTGTTGAAGATACTCTTTGAGCACAACCACATTTAGTGCCCAATCTCAAATACATATTAAATTGTTTGAACTTTTTCTTCTAATATAACTTTTTATTTATTAATCTAAATTTTTATATTAAACAATTAATGTTTATAAACTACAACTAATGTTTAGATTTTAGTACATACAATTAATCACTATAATTGTGTTTAATTGCGTGTGTTGTAGAGAAGATTTATGAGATATTTTTGGATAAAAAGAATAGCACTTAATATATTTAATTTTATTGCAAGAAAAAAAATATAACAACTCATACTTGAAAAAAAATTAAATATATTTTCCAAATAAAATTAGTAGGATATATATATATATTTATTTATGTATTCTTGCGGTTATATTTATTCTTCTAGTATGATTCTTGATACGCATGTGTTTATCTTTTCAAAAGGAGAATGGAAAAGTGAAAACAATTCGGTGGCTTTCTTTCAAAAGGAATTAATTCCTTTCAATTTTCTTTCTTATCTCCAAAATAATGGTATATGTTCTTACGATTTATTATTCTATTTTTTCCCAACTATTCATTAAAAACAGTTTTTTCTTAAATTTCTTCATTTACTAACCTAATATCATCCTAGTTAGCTAAAAATCACAACCTTATATAATTAGATTAGGACTCGTATTATACACAGATTAACAGATAAATTATAATTTTATAGAAATTTTAATAATTTGTTTTTGCAATTGTACAAATGTCATGTTGAATTTCAGTTGAACTAACTATAAAGTTTATCATATATTTCGTTTCGAAACCCAAATTTATTTTTTTCAGATTATATAATGTTTAAAATAATAGAAATTAAGAAAATATATATGTATATATAAAAATATATTTTAAGTTATATATATATGTCAACGTTTCCTAATGCAGAATTTAGTTATTTGTATTTTTTAAAAAACTTAACCAACGATAAGCCGAACTACACTTGAGTTTAATGTTGTAACTCTCATCTCAATTTCTCTATTCCATCTAAATATTCATAACCACCTATAAGTTATTAAATTTCTTTACTAAACTACTATTACTATGTAAGCTAAACTTTGGATATCATTAACTTTTCTTAAACGTCTTACTCAAACATCACGACTACACTCAATCCCCATTCATCTTTGATACTAATTTTATAATTATTATAATTACATATTGTAAAATACGTAGATTTTTGTTTTTAAAAAAATGGATAAACATATTTAAGTTGCAAAACTGACAAATATTAAAACACGTATTAAAATCTAATCAGTTAATTGAAACGTGTCGTGATTTCGTGAATTATAGTTTTACAATATGTCAAGTTTGGTTAAGAATTTTCAAAATTTATATAATAAGATTAGTACATTTTTATTTCGCTTTTCCGGTATGATAAAGAATTTATTGTTGGGGTCGGATCCCACACATCTTCGGTAGGATCCACTTGGATCTGTCAACGTCATTATTACATAATAATCCTCTTGGATTTCTAGATGTTTCATTGCCGGGATCGAGCTCGACCTGTCGGAAGTTCGATTCAGTTTATTAAAGAGCTCAATCTTTACCAGTACGGAGTTCGCTCTTATTCAACATACAGTTCGCATAAAGGAAAGCCGAAGCGAGGAGAATATTGTTCGAGGTTCGCGGCATCGTCAAGACACAGGAGTTCGGAGTCAACAAGAAAGAGTTCGGAAGATCCACGCGAAGCCCAAGATAGTTCAAATTCAAGCCGTTTCGGTCAAATTGTAACCTACATGATTAATACGGATCAATGCGATTATGAGCAGTAAATGACCGCATTGATCATGTTTTCTCTATAAAAATAACCTCAAACGCATGTGTTTGGGGAGAGAACAACTTTTTACCTCTTACGATCAAGCAATACAACATACTCTTTCTCTTATATTTACTATTTTAATCTTGCCAAGCTCTTTCGCTTTATTTAGTTTATTGGTTACTTTCCTTTTCAAATCCTTATTTTCATTTGTTGATTTTAGAGTTTTTCTCCACAAAAATACTTAAAGACAATCGAGTGTGAATCCTACATCCACATTTTGGCGCCGCCTGTGGGGGATTACCGCAAAACTCTTTAATCTCAAAATCTCTCTTTTTCAAACCAAGAAACTATGGCTGATCAGCAAGCTTTGAGCAATGCAATTGCCTCGCTTACTCAGTCAACCACCGATCTGACCAATCAGATGGGTACACTCGCTAGTGCCAACGCCACTTTTGGTGAAAGGTTAAACTCAATCGAGCAAACTTTAACGAGTGTTCAAAATACTCAAACAAATTTGTCAAACGCGCAGAACGTTGTTTCCAACCGTTTAGATAATTTGTCCTCAGCACAAACGACAGCGTATCAGCGCACACTATTCTAAACTCCCACACAAAACAGATCCGGGAGCACTCAAACTCCTCCTACAGGCCCTCTTGCTAGTACTAGCAATTAGACAACCGTAGGAGATGGGTCTAATCCAACCGGGGATGAAAATCCCCAAAATCAGGGCAATCCTGCTATTGACGAAGGACTCCTTATGGAAGAACCTGATGTCATCCTTTCCGATGATTTCGTCAAAGTTCGTCAAGAGCTTGATGAGATGAAGTCAAAGTTTCATCAGGCGACCAGTTCGGCACTTGAGATCGATCGAGTAATCGAAGAAACTCGACGAACACCCTTAACTTCGAGAATCTCGAACCTTCGGATCAAAGATTCTCGAAAGGTCAAATTACCAACTTACGATGGTAAAGGTGATCCTAAAAATCACCTCGCTGCTTTTTAGATCGTTGCTGGCAAAATTGATCTAGAACCAGACGAGGAAGATGCCAGATATTGCAAACTATTCTCTGACAATCTATCCGGATCGGCTTTATTATGGTTCACTCAGTTGGAGCCTGAATCTATTGATAGTTTTAAGGAATTGTCCTCCGCATTCCTAAAACAGTATTCCATGTTCATGGAAAAGGCAACCTTTGATGCAGATCTATGGAATTTAACCCAAGGTCAGAACGAACCACTTTGCAAATATATCGCTAAATTCAAAGAAGTGATAGCCAAAATTCATGGGGTGTCGCACGCTGCTGCCCTCTCTGCTTTAAGGAACGGACTTTGGCATGAATCCCGATTTCGCGAAGAAATTATCGTCAATCGTCCGAGCACTATCCAAGATGCTTTATTCAGAGCTACTAATTGGATGGAGGCAGAAGAAGAAAATCTTAGCCTCGCTAAAAAGCATCGGCCAGCAAAATTGGTCGTTGGAAATCCAACTAAAAAATTCGAACCAAAAGATCAAAAACGGTTCGGAGTTAATCCTGCTACTAATGCCGTAGGAAAACCCTCCCCAAACAAAGGAAGATACAATTCTTCTAATACCTGGGTTAGAGATGAGAGTGCCTATTGCGATATTCATAGAGTAAATGGGCATTCTACCAAAGATTGCAGCATACTCAAAAAGCACATCACCGAACTGTGGGCAGCTGGAGAGCTCGCTAACTTCAATATCGAGGAGTTTGTGGAATCTTATCATAAAGAAAAAGAAGATTCCGAAGCGTCCAATCCTCCTGAAAAGAAAGCCCAATGGGGCCGGAACTCCGAACACTCCTAAGAAAAGGATCGATGTTATAATAGGAGGATCCAAATTGTGCCGACATTCGATCAGATCAATCAAAAGGCACAAGAAATCAGCAGCAATTCAAACCGCTGTGGGTTTCCAGTCAAATGAACAAACACCTTCTATCTCTTTCGATAATTCGGACACTCCAGGATTAACAGGACCTCATGACGATGCTCTTATAATAACTTTAGATGTTGCAAACTTCGAAGTAACTAGGTGTCTAATTGATACTGGAAGCTCGATAGATCTCATATTTCTAAGCACTTTGCAAAGAATGGGAATCAGTAAGGCTGACATTATCGGTCCACCGGCACCATTAGTAGCTTTCACGAGTGACACATCTATGTCCTTGGGGAACATAAAACTACCAGTGCTCGCCGCAGGGGTTCCTAAAATTGTAGAATTTATTGTTTTCGACCGTCCGGCCGCTTACAACATAATTCTCGGAACTCCGTGGATTTACCAAATGAGGGCTATACCTTCAACTTATCACCAATGTGTGAAATTTCCAACTCCTGCATGAATCGGAACCATTCGAGGAGATCAGGAAACGTCGCGATCTTGCTACCTCATGGGACATCGTTTAAAGCTTAAATAGAAATTAATGATAAACGCTAAGCAAGAAATCACTTCGCGTTACCCAAGTGGTCTCAGTTCGAGTGAAGTTACCACAAAAATTGAAATTGATTCCGAATTTCCAGATCGAAAAGTAAAAATTGGTACTACTTTAGATTCAGAAATCAAAGATCAATTGGTAACTTTTCTAAAAGAAAATAAGTATACTTTTTCCTGGTCGGCGAAAGATATGCCTGGAATCGACAAAAGTATCATTACCCATGATTTAAACGTCGATCCCAGTTTTAAACCAATAAAGCAAAAAAGAAGAAAACTTGGTCCAGACCAAGCTCAAGCGGTCAATGACGAAGTTGATAAGCTTTTAAAAATTGGTTCCATCAGAGAAGTAAAATACCCGGACTGGTTAGCAAACCCCATGGTAGTCAAAAAGAAAAACGGAAAGTGGAGAGTATGTGTCGATTTCACCGACATTAACAAAGCTTGCCCAAAAGATAGCTTTCCTCTCCCACATATCGATCTGCTCGTTGAGTCAACAGCCGGAAACGAACTCTTAACATTTATGGATGCATTCTCTGGATATAATCAGATCATGATGAATCCCGAAGATGAAGAGAAAACATCCTTCATAACAGATAGAGGAATCTACTGTTACAAAGTTATGCCATTTGGTCTAAAAAATGCCGGTGCAACATACCAACGTTTGGTTAACAAAATGTTTTCAGAACATTTGGGCAAAACGATGGAAGTGTATATTAATGATATGCTCGTGAAATCTCTTAAGAAATCTGAGCACATCACACATCTCGAGCAATGTTTCAAAATTTTCAACGAGTTTGGAATTAAATTAAATCCAGCTAAATGTTCCTTTGGCGTGCCTTCCGGAGAATTCCTGGGGTACATAGTCACAGAAAGAGGAATAGAAGCAAATCCTAATCAGATTAACGCTTTCCTTACTATGCCTTCGCCAAGAAACATAAAGGAGGTCCAACGATTGACAGGCAGAATTGCTACATTAAATCGTTTCATATCGAAGTCTACCGATAGATGTCTCCCCTTTTATCAAATTTTGAAAGGGAACAAAAAATTTCAGTGGGATGATCAATGCGAAGCAGCATTTGGTCAACTCAAAACTTATCTGACAACACCGCCGATTCTCTCAAAACCTGAATTAGATGAGAAACTTTATCTCTACATTTCAGTTTCTAACCATTCTGTAAGTGGGGTTTTAGTTCGAGAGGACCGAGGTGAGCAAAAGCCAATTTTCTACATAAATAAATCTCTTACTAGTCCAGAAACGAGATATACCATGATGGAGAAATTAGCTTTAGCAGTGGTCATATCTGCTAGAAAACTC
>NW_003302548.1:7462188-7464424 GCF_000004255.2 Arabidopsis lyrata subsp. lyrata | reverse complement strand
ACATGGAAATTACATGTAGATGGATCTTCTTCTAAACAAAGATCCGAAATCGGCATTAGGCTCGAAACTCCGACAAAGGAAATAATTGAGCAATCATTTCGGTTAATGTTTCCAGCTTCGAACAATGAAGCAGAATACGAAGCTCTTTTAGCAGGACTTCGGCTTGCTCTTGCGATTGGAGCAGAAAAAATAATAGCTAATTGCGATTTTCAGCTAGTTGTAAACCAGTTCGCTGGAGATTACGAAGCTAAGGCTCCTCGAATGGAAGCTTATCTTTCGGCTGTCAAAAAATTAGCCGGAAAATTCAAAGAATTTGAATTAGTTCGAATACCTAGAGGAGAAAACACTTCGGCAGACGCTTTAGCTGCCCTAGCTTCTACCTCAGATCCTGAACTCAAACGAGTTATCCCAGTTGAATGTATTTCTTCGCGAAGTATTTCGGTTGAAGAAACAGAAAACGATAACATTTCAGAGGCCGAATACATCGAAACTCCAAAACAAAGTTCTGGAAATAGTTCACTTGTCATCACCAGATCACGGATAAAGTCTCATGATTACGAACTTACTCCACCATTGGAACTTCCTAAAAGAAAGTCAAAGAGAAAGTTAAAGGATCAAGAGGTTCCCATTAAAGAACCGTCTCGAACCGAACAGTCACTTCTAGGTGATTTAGAGGTTCAGGAGACAATCAAAGATCCTGATATTCTTTCCGAACCCGAACCGAGGAAGTTTATACTCAAGGATAATACTTCCGCTAATGATTGGGGGGCTGACTAGAGGGTACCCATCAAAAATTTCATTCTTAATGGAGAACTACCATCTAACAAATGACAAGCTCGCAAATTAAAAATCATCAGCGCTAAGTATTGTATAATTAAAGAGTCATTGTACAAGCGAGACGTCAGTGATCCTTATCTTTTATGTATTTTCGGACCCGAAGTTGAAATATTGACAAGCGAGGTCCACGAAGGTCTTTGTGGTAGTCATTCTTCGGGACGAGCAATGGCTTTCAAAATCAAACGGTTAGGATATTTCTGGCCAACTATGATTTCAGACTGCATTGATTACGCCAAACGGTGTAAAAAGTGTCAGATGCATGCTCCTCTTATTCACCAGCCATCTGAAATTCTATCACATATATCCGCTCCATACCCTTTCATGAGGTGGTCAATGGATATAACCGGTCCGATGCATCGTTCAACACGAGGCGTCCAATACTTATTAGTTCTAACGAACTATTTTTCTAAATGGATTGAAGCTGAAGCTTATATAAGCATACAAGATTCCGTAGTAAAGACATTCTTGTGGAAACACATTATTTGTCGCTATGGAGTTCCCTACGAAATAGTAACGGACAATGGTCCTCAATTCATTTCAAATGATTTTGAAGATTTTTGTGCCGCTTGGGGAATAAAACTTAGCTACTCAACACCGAGGTATCCTCAAGGGAATGGACAAGCGGAAGCCTCCAATAAAACTATTCTCAGCAATCTTAAAAAACGCCTGAGTGCTCGAAAAGGTGGATGGTATGACGAGCTGCAACCTGTGTTGTGGGCTTATCAAACAATCCCAAGACGAGCAACGGGTGAAACTCCATTCTCATTAGTTTATGGGATGAAAGCCGTAGTCCCAGCCGAGTTGAATGTTCCAGGTTTGCGTCGAAGCGAAGCTCCACTTAACGAAGAATAGAATTCTAAATTATTAGAAGATATTCTCGATACAATCGATGAAAGGCGAGACCAATCCCTTATTCGACTTCAGAATTATCAACAGTTGACCGCTCGCTACTATAACTGAAAGTTGAAAACAGACCTTTAAATGTAGGAGACTTTGTTTTAAGGCGAGTGTTCGATAACACAAAAGAAGAAGGAGCTGGAAAACTCGGTATTAACTGGGAAGGCCCTTATCAAATCACTGAAAAAATCCGAAATGGTGTATACCGTTTACAAGACCTTGGTGGAAATCCCGTTCAAAGTCCTTGGAACATAATCAACTTGAAAAAGTTCTATTGCTAAAGCAAACACATTCGAACTACGATTTGGCTTGATCCTATTCTGGGTACGTAGGCAGCTTGCTAGTCACGAGTCCAGCTATAACATCAAAATAAAAAATATTATTCTAGTCATGGAATCCTGTTTTTATAAATTCGATATTCGAGCATGAATATAAAGATACGTTGCGAACAATGTATAAATAAATATTTCTTGCTAAGGTAAGACCGGATCTAGAAGGGTCT
>NW_003302548.1:7458500-7462088 GCF_000004255.2 Arabidopsis lyrata subsp. lyrata | reverse complement strand
GACTACGAAGCTCCTTTTAGCAGGACTTCGGCTTGCTCTTGCGATTGGAGCAGAAAAAATAATAGCTAATTGCGATTTTCAGCTAGTTGTAAACCAGTTCGCTGGAGATTACGAAGCTAAGGCTCCTCGAATGGAAGCTTATCTTTCGGCTGTCAAAAAATTAGCCGGAAAATTCAAAGAATTTGAATTAGTTCGAATACCTAGAGGAGAAAACACTTCGGCAGACGCTTTAGCTGCCCTAGCTTCTACCTCAGATCCTGAACTCAAACGAGTTATCACAGTTGAATGTATTTCTTCGCGAAGTATTTCGGTTGAAGAAACAGAAAACGATAACATTTCAGAGGCCGAATACATCGAAACTCCAAAACAAAGTTCTGGAAATAGTTCACTTGTCATCACCAGATCACGGATAAAGTCTCAAGATTACGAACTTACTCCACCATTGGAACTTCCTAAAATAAAGTCAAAGAGAAAGTTAAAGGATCAAGAGGTTCCCATTAAAGAACCGTCTCGAACCAAACAGTCACTTCTAGGTGATGTAGAGGTTCAGGAGATAATCAAAGATCCTGATATTCCTTCCGAACCCGAACCGAGGAAGTTTATACTCAAGGATAATACTTCCGCTAATGATTGGGGGGCTGACTAGAGGGTACCCATCAAAAATTTCATTCTTAATGGAGAACTACCATCTAACAAATGACAAGCTCGCAAATTAAAAATCATCAGCGCTAAGTATTGTATAATTAAAGAGTCATTGTACAAGCGAGACGTCAGTGATCCTTATCTTTTATGTATTTTCGGACCCGAAGTTGAAATATTGACAAGCGAGGTCCACGAAGGTCTTTGTGGTAGTCATTCTTCGGGACGAGCAATGGCTTTCAAAATCAAACGGTTAGGATATTTCTGGCCAACTATGATTTCAGACTGCATTGATTACGCCAAACGGTGTAAAAAGTGTCAGATGCATGCTCCTCTTATTCACCAGCCATCTGAAATTCTATCACATATATCCGCTCCATACCCTTTTATGAGGTGGTCAATGGATATAACCGGTCCGATGCATCGTTCAACACGAGGCGTCCAATACTTATTAGTTCTAACGGACTATTTTTCTAAATGGATTGAAGCTGAAGCTTATATAAGCATACAAGATTCCGTAGTAAAGACATTCTTGTGGAAACACATTATTTGTCGCTATGGAGTTCCCTACAAAATAGTAACGGACAATGGTCCTCAATTCATTTCAAATAATTTTGAAGATTTTTGTGCCGCTTGGGGAATAAAACTTAGCTACTCAACGCCGAGGTATCCTCAAGGGAATGGACAAGCGGAAGCCTCCAATAAAACTATTCTCAGCAATCTTAAAAAACGCCTGAGTGCTTGAAAAGGTGGATGGTATGACGAGCTGCAACCTGTGTTGTGGGCTTATCAAACAACCCCAAGACGAGCAACGGGTGAAACTCCATTCTCATTAGTTTATGGGATGAGAGCCGTAGTCCCAGCCGAGCTGAATGTTCCAGGTTTGCGTCGAAGCGAAGCTCCACTTAACGAAGAATCGAATTCTAAATTATTAGAAGATATTCTCGATACAATCGATGAAAGGCGAGACCAATCCCTTATTCGACTTCAGAATTATCAACAGTTGACCGCTCGCTACTATAACTGAAAGTTGAAAACAGACCTTTAAATGTAGGAGACTTTGTTTTAAGGCGAGTGTTCGATAACACAAAAGAAGAAGGAGCTGGAAAACTCGGTATTAACTGGGAAGGCCCTTATCAAATCACTGAAAAAATCCGAAATGGTGTATACCGTTTACAAGACCTTGGTGGAAATCCCGTTCAAAGTTCTTGGAACATAATCAACTTGAAAAAGTCTATTGCTAAAGCAAACACATTTGAACTATGATTTGGCTTGATCCTATTCTGGGTACGTAGGCAGCTCGCTAGTCACGAGTCCAGCTATAACATAAAAATAAAAATATTATTCTAGTCATGGAATCCTGTTTTTATAAATTCGATATTCGAGCATGAATATAAAGATACGTTGCGAACAATATATAAATAAATATTTCTTGCTAAGGTAAGACCGGATCTAGAAGGGTCTTGAATTACGGAACAACTCCGCTCCTTGACCAGCGAATTCAACGATGCTCATAATGCAACCTGGCATGTTTCCGTACTCTTGAAGTCCCAGTTCGATCCAATTGGAAGGATGGGCTTTGAGGCGATGAAGCTCGCGAGAAATATCGAGGCAACGTTTCTCTAGCTCTATTATTCGTTTCCTAATCTTTTTCTTCTCATCTTCGAGCTCGTCATGCCGAGTGATAAGCTGAAGAAACGCTACGTTTAGCAATAACAAAAAGAAGTTAATCACTAGGATGGAAAATACCTTATTGATAAACTCCTCAGCCTTAACACGATCTTGAGGCGACAATCTCTCGATTAAAAAGATCGGAACCTGAATGCTAGTTCCCTTCTTCAATATTTGTGAATCTTTTGGTTCGCCAGACTCTCCTGCTTTTATAAGCTCGATGTCCGACGTCCTCGAAGGATCAATACTCATCACTTTGAACAAGTCTGAAGGATTCTCTGATGAATTACCTCCCTTGAACATTTTTGTAGAACCGTTGTTGAAATTCAATGACAGACTACACCCACTTTATACTCGAAAAATTATTCGATTGCATTTAAGAGGATTAATTGACGATTTCCCAAATCTGAAATTACGATTTTCATGGAAAATGTAATCGAGTTAATTGCTAATTATATTCCCTAGATTAAACGTATTAAATATGATGAGTTAATCGGCAAATTTAAAGCAAAAGGGGAATGTAATTAATATTGTTGCGCCTCTAGCCCAATAGTTTTTTACATAATAAAAAAAAAAACTAAGAAGGAGGGGGGTTCGCAGGAGGAACTTCGTCTGATGGCGAACCATCTTCGCGTTCGTCGGGTTCGAGGCTCCTTTGGTAGATATCCCAATGCTTCTTCAGGAACCTAATGTGTTCTCGAAGACAGCCGGGAATGCGGGCGATAGAATCAAATTCCCTCCTCTCCCAGTTGTGAACGTCCGACTCCAAACGTCGGATCTTCCTTTCTGTTCTAGCAATCCGATCCTCGAGGATACGGCGTTTCACTCCGAGACGCTGCCTTTCA
This sequence comes from Arabidopsis lyrata subsp. lyrata, assembly GCF_000004255.2. Taxonomy (NCBI): domain Eukaryota; kingdom Viridiplantae; phylum Streptophyta; class Magnoliopsida; order Brassicales; family Brassicaceae; genus Arabidopsis; species Arabidopsis lyrata. The sequence continues at coordinate 7,458,933 of NW_003302548.1, read as the reverse complement.
GAGCAGAGGAAAACATATCTTTCCGTGATCTGTAAATAACAGATACATTACGAATCTATTAAATAAAACCTTGAAACTATTGGTACTAGGTTCAAACCTGCTCCATGAATTCATGACACTCGATCTGTTCCTCCCGGGACATGGAAGGAAGAAAACAAGGAATAGCCACTCCTTGTGGAGTGAATCCATCTCCCGACGGGAAAAGAGATTCGCTTGAAGAGAATCGTGGTGAGTTAGGACCAGAAGGTTCGCCTTGGTGAGAAGTCATCTTTGATCTAAAAAAGAAGAACTACAAAGTTCTTTATAAAAAAAAGTATCTATTGGAAAATTTTCCAAAATCCAACTCTCCTTATATAGAAAACATATTGTAAGGGCACTCACTCGAGTATTTATTTGAAACAGAAAGTTACACGTCAATCTATTGATCTGACTG
>NW_003302548.1:7446263-7458400 GCF_000004255.2 Arabidopsis lyrata subsp. lyrata | reverse complement strand
TGGGAGGAACGGATTCCCTAGCTCTATTATCCGTTTCCTAATCTTTTTCTTCTCATCTTCGAGCTCGTCATGCCGAGTGATAAGCTGAAGAAACGCTACGTTTAGCAATAACAAAAAGAAGTTAATCACTAGGATGGAAAATACCTTATTGATAAACTCCTCAGCCTTAACACGATCTTGAGGCGACAATCTCTCGATTAAAAAGATCGGAACCTGAATGCTAGTTCCCTTCTTCAATATTTGTGAATCTTTTGGTTCGCCAGACTCTCCTACTTTTATAAGCTCGATGTCCGACGTCCTCGAAGGATCAATACTCATCACTTTGAACAAGTCTGAAGGATTCTCTGATGAATTACCTCCCTTGAACATTTTTGTAGAACCGTTGTTGAAATTCAATGACAGACTACACCCACTTTATACTCGAAAAATTATTCGATTGCATTTAAGAGGATTAATTGACGATTTCCCAAATCTGAAATTACGATTTTCATGGAAAATGTAATCGAGTTAATTGCTAATTATATTCCCTAGATTAAACGTATTAAATATGATGAGTTAATCGGCAAATTTAAAGCAAAAGGAGAATGTAATTAATATTGTTGGGCCTCTAGCCCAATAGTTTTTTACATAATAAAAAAAAAACTAAGAAGGAGGGGGGTTCGCAGGAGGAACTTCGTCTGATGGCGAACCATCTTCATGTTCGTCGGGTTCGAGGCTCCTTTGGTAGATATCCCAATGCTTCTTCAGGAACCTAATGTGTTCTCGAAGACAGCCGGGAATGCGGGCGATAGAATCAAATCCCCTCCTCTCCCAGTTGTGAACGTCCGACTCCAAACGTCGGATCTTCCTTTCTGTTCTAGCAATCCGATCCTCGAGGATACGGCGTTTCACTCCGAGACGCTGCCTTTCAGAGCAGAGGAAAACATATCTTTCCGTGATCTGTAAATAACAGATACATTACGAATCTATTAAGTAAAACCTTGAAACTATTGGTACTAGGTTCAAACCTGCTCCATGAATTCATGACACTCGATCTGTTCCTCCCGGGACATGGAAGGAAGAAAACAAGGAATAGCCACCCCTTGTGGAGTGAATCCATCCCCCGACGGGAAAAGAGATTCGCTTGAAGGGAATCGTGGTGAGTTAGGACCAGAAGGTTCGCATTGGTGAGAAGTCATCTTTGATCTAAAAAAGAAGAACTACAAAGTTCTTTATAAAAAAAAGTATCTATTGGAAAATTTCCAAAATCCAACTCTCCTTATATAGAAAAAATATGTAAGGGCACTCACTCGAGTATTTATTGAAAAAAAAAGTTAAACGTCAATCTATTGATCTGACTGTTATGACCTCTCGATTCTCGTGTACATGCACAAATAAGACCTACGAAATATAGGTTATTCAAGTATCACTTAACACCTAGTAGGCGAACTTAATTTCGAACTCGAAATTCGAAGACAATCAATAAATGGTATCACACCTTTTTATCTCTTAGGGAAAGCAAACAGTTCTCACTAGAGATTTCCCTAATCGAACACATTTGAAGTATCGCAAAGTGTTCTTGTAAGCCGAGCTCTAACCTCGCAACCGAGAGACCGAGGAAAAATTCCAATGTTTTTTCTTTAAAAAAAGCAAGTGAGCCTGATCAGCTCATCTCTCACAATTCATAAGACCTCTTTGGCGGGCTATGACTTGCAAACCTAGAATCGTGTCCAAACGTTTTTGCTATAAAAAAAAATCATATGCCAGAACATGTACATGGTTGTGTTCGGTTACACTAATTGAACAAAATATTTCCGTCAAACGGAATAATCCTCATGGACTCAACAAAACAATTCTTAAAAAAAAAACAAAAAAGCGTTCCTACACCTCTAGAGAACCCTCATGTGGCCGAGAACCTTCAGCTACCTCGAATTGAGATGGGGAATCTCCAAATACCAAAGAAAATTGTTTCAGATCGAGAGTAGGACGGGAAGCCGAGGATAACTCGGACTCAACCATAGCGAGTTCGGCAGCAACTTCGCTCCTCTCGTTCTCGAACAAAACTCTCCTAGCCTCTAGTTCCTTAATCAGGTCTAGATTGCTCTTCAGTTCGGCTCGATCTGTTAGAAGTTTAGTCCAGACCTCTTTGTCCTTGATGAACTTCGTAACAGATTGAATAAGTTGCCTACCGAATCCCCTCATCGCTTCTCGAGCATTATGTTCGGCTTCAACGATATCGCAAGCCCTGTTCCTAGTTAAAAGCTCGATCTCTTGATTTGCTTCTTCGAACAAAGCCGTATTCTCCTCTAACTCAGCCTCCAAGTGAAGAGCATTAGACCTCGCAGAATCTCTTTCAGCATTCGCAATTCTGATGCGTTGCTCGTTAGCTGCTAGAGTTTTCTTCATATTTTCAAAAGATGACTCGAGTGCTTTTTCCCGCTCAAGTCGCTCGGATTGGTTGGCTAATCTGAGATCATCAACCTCCTTCTTAGCCTTTGCGGTCTCTCTCTTTGCTTGATGAAGAAGGTTCTCATAATGGAAGATCATTCCATTAGTCTCCATAAACGCCTTCGGAGTAAAAAAAAAAAACGTGTCGTTTAGACAAGAAGCTTTTACCTAAGGAAGGGAGATTGTCATAATCTAAAAGATCCGAACCTGGGATAGGTAGCAAGCTCGATTGGCGAACATCTGACGGATTTCCGGCCTCTAAACCGAAAAAGGAGGAAGGGACGCCCCTTCCCTGGTTTGGAAACTTCAGAAGATATCTCCAATCTCTTCTCCGCCTGCGAAGCAAAGGAGAATAGCAGATTAATAAAATAGATGTAATCTGTGGCAAGTTTTGCTAATGCTCGCTTTCTAAATAAAAACTTACTTGAAATCGAAGCGGGTAAAGGATTTTGAGTCCTAACACTCAGTCCTTGAGATAGGGGAACCTCCGATCTCGGCTCATCTATTTCCTCTGAAATTACTCTGTCTCCCGGAAGAGGGAGCTCGGAGTTTAAAGGTTCTGAAGAGGGAGAAACAGAACGTAGAGGGCTAGAGACTCGTGGGAGAGAACTTAATCTCACGGTTTTAAGTCTCTCGTTTGATAGATTATCAGAATCTGGAGCCTTCCTCTTTGTACAAGGAGAGGAGGTTATTTCTCCCTCACACCCTGGCTCGGAAGGGCAAATTGCGGTGGCAACTAGAGGGTTGTTAAGGATCTCAGCTCCATGAGTATCCACCGCGGCTGACAGGGCTGCTTCTAATGAACCGTCATCAACCAAGAGGGTCTTCCTGTGGGGGTTACCAACCCTGGAGATTGCAGCTATCCATTTTTTTCTCCCGATTTCGGATAGCTGATCCTTAAGAGCCTTGATTTCAGCCTGCATCTTTCTTTTATCTCGAGCATTCAGGCTCGAGACGTCTTTCTCCTCGGGAGGAGGATCGAGGGGGTGAGTCTAACCGTCTTTAATGGCGAGCCCCGCTTTATGAATGCGTTGAAGGGTGAAGGAATTCCAATTTGTTTCACCCTCGGAAACGATTCAAAAGAAGGACAAGAAGTCAACGGTTGGGCGGGGGATCGTCTGGTTCCCTGAAACAAAGTATTGGGTTAAGAATTCTATCTCTTTTACTTAATATAGTGGAAAGTAGTAAAGGTTGAATTTTTAACCAAGTTTAGCCGACCAATTGGCGAGAAGAAGACCGGAAAGACCTTGAACGGAATGGGGATTGATTCGGAAAAAGAACCAGTATTTCCTCCAAGGCCCGTCATTCGAGGGCATTCCGTCGATCAGGTTACGGTCAAGGATAGGGTTTATAGAAAAAATACCCGCTGCTGCGGATTCACGGGCTCGAAATAGCCCTAAGAGTTCGTTGGTGGAGAGGGAAAACCCTGCTTCTGCCAAAACAGTCAGGGTACTCAGAACGTATCGAAGAAAGTTGGGAGCCATTTGGGGAAAGGCAATCCTTAGGTGGAGGAGGTATAAAAGAAGAACTTCCGGTACGGGAAAAAACAAACCACAACCTTTGAAATAGACTTCGTACGCACAACAGTAACCCTCTCGCACCACTTCCGGAGACTCGTTGGGTCTAGGAAGAGAGAATTTCAATTTCCTGGGGGATGTTACAAAGGCGGCGAAGAGCGCCAAGGGAAGCGGAGGTCGACTGAGACCTGAAATGCGGACCAAATTTGTCTCCCCTTTGGATGAAGACTTCATCCCCTCTGGGAACAGGGATTCTTTGACTGTCATCTTCGTTTTCCGAAACATAGACGGCTGGGGAAGATATCTTTACTAAGAGGTTTCTCTTTTTCTAGTTTGGTAAAAGCTTTAGGGGTAAATGTACGCTGCTGTAAAAGCCATCGTTCCATTTAACCTTATTTAGCGGAAAACCGCCTCGAGAATATTGGGAAGTGGGACAGTTTTCCCCGCAGTATTAATATAAAACTAAAAAATTAATGATGACGGTTGCAGGGATATCAAATCATCTGATTATCCGAGATCGGCGTAATAGCGTAAAACATGGAATAATTCCGGAATGCTAAAGATCTCGAGTCATTAATTAATGTTTACTTAAGTCTTCCAAGCCGAGCATTCAGCTCGCAAGACTTGGGGGGCTAAATGTTGGGGTCGGATCCCACACATCTTCGGTAGGATCCTCTTGGATCTGTCCACGTCATTATTACATAATAATCCTCTTGGATTTCTAGATGTCTCGTTGCCGGGATCGAGCTCGACCTGTCGGAAGTTCGATTCAGTTTATTAAAGAGCTCGATCTTTACCAGTACGGAGTTCGCTCTTATTCAACATACAGTTCGCATAAAGGAAGGCCGAAGCAAGGAGAATATTGTTCGAGGTTCGTGGCATCGTCAAGACGCAGGAGTTCGGAGTCAACAAGAAAGAGTTCAGGATCCACGCGAAGCCCAAGATAGTTCAAATTCAAGCCGTTTCGGTCAAATTGTAACCTACATGATTAATGCGGATCAATGCGATTATGAGCAGTAAATGACCGCATTGATCATGTTTTCTCTATAAAAACAACCTCAAACGCATGTGTTTGGGGAGAGAACAACTTTTTACCTCTTACGATCAAGCAATACAACATACTCTTTCTCTTACAATTTTGCAAGGCTTTTTATTATTTTACTCTTGCCAAGCTCTTTCGCTTTATTTAGTTTCTTGGTTACTTTCCTCTTCAAATCCTTATTTTCATTTGTTGATTTTAGAGTTTTTCTCCACAAAAATACTTAAAAACAATCGAGTGTGAATCCTACATCCACATTTATTACTTATTATTAATGAAATAACAAAAAGAATTTCACTAGAATTAAAGTTTATAGTTTAATATAGGAATTTCTCTATAAAAAAAACTTTTACTTTTTTTTTAGGGAAATTGTTAAAAATACCCCTTTTGGTGTGTCCTTTTTCAAAAATACCCCTTTTAGATGTTTATTTTCAAAAATGCCCCTTTTTAAATCTGAAATTTTTATAAAGTTTTATTAGGTTTATAAGGTACTTATGGATTGTAACTACTACTTGAAGACTCGATCCAAGTATTTATAAGGTTTTATAAGGTGTTTTTAAAGGTTTTATAAGTTATTTTAAAGAATTTTTAAGGTTTTTCAAAGGTTTTACAAGATATTTTAAAGGTTTTTAAAGGTATTTAAAATGCATTTATAAGGTATTTATAAAGTATTTATAAGATTTTAGATACATAGAAATGTAGTTTGTGTATGTTTTAATAATATTACATACATATTTGGGTAAATCTTATATTTTTAAGAGCATTTTTTATATAGTTTTAAAAATGGGGTATTTTTGAAAAGTAGCATTGAAAAAGTGGTATTTTTGCAAAAGTCTATTTTTTAATATAAAAAAATATTCTTTTATTTATGTGTATATTTTTCCGATATGTTAAGAGCTTTTCTATGTTTGCTTTTAAATATATTTCAAATTTAGATTTTACACGTGACATATATTTGTAGATAATTACTTGATATATGTTGTGATCACGTAAGATGAAAACATTAAAAACCCAACTTTATATAATATAGATTATTTGTTAAATTATGTGAGGAATTCCTAAATAGAGAGAAATGCAATAAAAAGGATTATGGAATATAGAATAATAATAAAAAAAAAAAGTCTAAAAGAGTGTTCGAGAACGACTCTTTTCCAGGGAACATATGCGGTTATGCCACATCAATTGATCGGACTTTACCTTTACTAAAATATATATAAAGTACTAAGTTTTAAGTGTTGGGAAGGATTTTAACCAATTACTTTTATAAATAATTAATTAATTGTAAATTTGTTTGTCCGACAAGGCGACAAGAATGTAATTTATAAAGTAGAAAATCTGTTATATAATTAATATCATAATAAAAAATTTATAACGATAAGTCAACAATGCAAATTTAAACTAATTGATGATTTTGAAAAACTAAATTCTATTACGAATTGAATTTTGATGATAAAATTTTATATTTGTATGTGCCAAGATTTTAAATAACTGTAAAGATGTTGTAATTTAATAATTACAATTCTCCTAAGTATCACTCTACAACAAAAAGGCATCTTTTCCTAATTACCAAAAAAAAAAAAAACGGCATCTTTTAAAAAAGGCATTTTGGTTTGTCGAAAAGATATATATATATATGCTCCAAACCTCCAATACAAAAGCAAACGAAGGCCACTATAGGAGAGGAGTTTGAACCCAAAAAAAAAAGAGAGACAAAGAGGAAGATGGGTTGGTTTATTAACGAAAGAAGAGGAGGTTCATGGAAGCGAGGATGGTTAGAGGAAACACTACTAACAACATCAGCACCTCCTCTTACACTACTAGCTCTCTTAGCCATCATATCTTTACTCCTATTCCTCTCTTCATACCCGCGTTACAAATACGAGGTTGAGAAAACCGCGGCTAATCTCAAGCTCTTCATGCTATTCCTCCCAATTCTCTTTGTATTCCTCCTCCTTTCTCTAAACTTCGTCCATCGACTTCTCTTTAAATCCTCTTACTCCGTTAGAGCAAACCAGGCTAAGTCCCTTTTTGGAGAAGGAAACTTTCCGTGGGGAGTTTTGCTTATGCTAATACTTCTACTTCTTTTGGTTTCTAAACAATCTTACTTTCACTCCTTATGGTACCCTACCTTATGAGTTATGATCTTCCAATAATTCATGTCTAGTCTTCAAATGTAATCTTTAGATTGATCATTGCTTCTTGTAATCCATAATTCCACACATGTTAAAAGACATTTTGAGTATAATTATACGAAAAATCTGATATATATATATATATATATATATATATAGTGTTCGAAAATACGGTCTGTACGGCCGTATATACGGCGTATATACGCTGTACGGTGGGAAGCCGTACTGTATTATAGCTATACAGTTGTTTAATACGGTGAAAGCTATACGGTCCGCATATACGGCGATTATACGGCATATATACGGTGAAATCCGCATATACGACGTTTTTTTTTTAAATACTCAAAACAAAAACTATGTCATTTTATTAATGTTTGGAAAAATGATTTAACAAAATTTTTAGTTTGGCTCTCAAAAAATTAATCATAATAATTAACTATAAAATAACTTAATTATCATTCTTTTCCACTATTTTTATGCTTATTAGTTATTTAAAATTTTAAAAATATTTTGTAAAATTGAAAATTTGATTTTTTTTGTATTCATGTATAGTATCATCATGATACTATATTTATGTTTTATTTTTATTATATATATTTATATTTATTTAATAAAAAATATCTACCGTATAGTCCCGCATAAACGGTCGTATATACGTCTATACGCTATACGGTGCTCCACCGTACGCCTAGCGTATAACGTATTTTAGAACACTATATATATATATATATATATATATATATATATATATATATTACAACAAAACGTCTGCACATACATGGCTAATTTACGACAAATTTACAACAAAATTTGGTAATTACTTACTTATTTATTTTATAAATATAATGTAAACAATTTTCTCCTGCAATTTTGTGTCCTACACAGAAAGTTTCATTGATTTGAACTTACTAAAATTAAAACAAAATAGTGGCAAATTTACTATAAAGTTACGACATAATTGTAGTACCAACTTTTTTGTTTTGTCTAATTAGACTGAATATCATTTACTACTTTACAACGGTTTTCAAATATAAATCTATACCATCATTTTTGTCTTGTTTAAACAAGAAATCAGTATTAGTCAGCTAATCTATATAAATTCACTTAACGTCCCTACAATCTATATAAATTTGTATTGAAATTCGTTTTATCCATAAAATAATTGAAAACAATTTTTTTTCTAATTAAAATAACAAACAATCATATACATCTTTTTGAACAATGTATGAAGACGTGTGATCAGCCTTCGACCAAAAACTTTTAAAATTGACTAGGTCGAATTTCAATACAAATTTATATAGATTGTAGGGACGTTAAATGAATTTATATAGATTAGCTGACTAATACTGATTTGTTGTTTCCAGTATATGTGTTCCCATAACTTTCTCTCAATTTTAGATGTGGAACAAAACAAAAATGATGTTATAGATTTGTATTGAAAAATTCAAGTTTAATGTGTAAAGATTTTTAGGCTTTGTTAAATAACCAGATTAAAATGAAATTGGTTGGGTTGTGCTAGATCCGACACCAGCAACCAATGTTAATCAAATTAACATAATTTTTAAGTGACTAGGTCGAAACCCGCGCTACGTTGCGGGTATTCTTTTGAAAAGTTTTTTTATTATTTAATGTAACACTACAAGAAAAACTTACATTCTTAGCGCGGAAAAAATGCTATCATAGGTAATACATAGCGAAATAACAACTGCTATGATTGCGGCAGCTATGGTAGATACCCCACCTACAATAGCATTAATTTTGTCTGCTATAGTATGTTCATCTACAATAGCACTTTTTTAATGTCTTTATTTATTGTTTCATAGCAATAATCGAATGCCATTACTACCTTTAATAGTATTTATTTGTTGTTATTAGTTAGGTATATATTAAATATAATAATCCTTTTATATTATATATTTTGGTCAATTTTGTTTTTTTTTACGCTATTTTTTCGGAAAATATTAAAATGAAAAGACAATTAAACTTAAACAAAATATGTTTATATAATTGTTAACATTACAAACCAACAAAAGAGTTAGATCAAAGTTTTACAAAAAAAATGGAAATAAAATTAAAATGCTCATAATTCTGTCGAGCTTCCATATATTGCTCCTGCCTAAACGAGATATCGTGGTTCCCCGCCATCATCAGCTCGTGATTTGTCATTTCATCACAGTAACAAAATATTGGCCAAAGGACTTGCTCAATGAATCCCATCATTGGCATCAAACATACTTGACCTATTACAACAAAATCGAAATCAACCACAAAGCCAAAACTCAGGATATTCATATCACTTTGAAGAAAAAGAAGAGATACAACATCTTCATCTGTATACCTGAGAATTCCTTTTAGAGGTCCTGCTGAGGCAAACCTATTAGAGGTTTTGCATCAAATATATGTGCATAGTTATTCATCAATGTCCCAGCCTGAATCTACCTGCAAACACAAATGTTCACAGTCAAAAATCACAAGAGGTAAAGGAACAAACCGTTCTCATGTTGTTGGTAGCTCACTTGAAGTTTCCTCTTAGCAAACTGGAACTTTGCGTCTGCATCAAGAGCTTTGAGTTTCTGCCATGAACAAAGAAGGATTAAAACCGTTACTTCCCTGCTCAAGAATACGACTAAAACTCTTTGATTCCAACACTCACTTCTTGTTAAGGTCCTGGAGCTTTTCACTTCTTGCGTCTGCATCAAAAGCTTTGAGTTTCTGCTACCAACTCCTTCCATTCACTGCATATACACATGAAAACCTTAATGGCACATTTAAAAGAGTAAAGAAATTGCCAAATTTCGTGTTCTTTAACGAAAGATAAAACTCATACAGGATAATAGTCTTTGCGAGTTGGCGAATCTTATCAAAACCCATGTTTCCTCAAACCATTAACAGCCTTTCCGATTTCAGTACTCTGAAAGAAGAATCTCAAAACCTTAAGATCAACAACAACAAACTTCATACACTAATCCACTAGAGACCGACCTTAAGAATATCCAAATTCAAAGACATCAATTGAAGCTTTCTCAAGGATTCGAGCAACACCGAGATTGGCTGCAAACACAAGAACAAGAAACAATCAGAATCAAGCTTCACATCAATGGAATCAACAAAGATTTTTGATTGCGATTTTAGATCGAAAACCTCATCTATAATCTATTAGCTTTGCTCTCTTTACTACCACCAGCTTCTTCATAATCTTCATCAACATCAACCCTCGTAACACCATCATCACCGGCGACTCCACATCCCAAATTAGCCTCTCCCTCTTCGTCGTCCCTAGGAATCGTAAGCTCGAGATGGTCGAATCTGATGCATCGATTCACTCTACAAGAGAAAAGAAGCTCAGAGATTTTTTCCCTTCTCGATTTAAATCTCTTAGGATAACCTGTAGCAAAAACAAGACGAAATAAAGAAGTAAAATTAGGGTTTATGACAAAATCGAAGGAAAGGGGGAAAAAGAGAGAGGGAGACTGAGAGGGATAAAGCGGCGGTCGAGAGAGAGAGATTGAAGTCGTCGACGAAGTATACGGCACCATCTTCAACTTCGGATCTTTCGGCTCCTCTTCAACCACCTCAACCACCAGCCCCGTGAAACGTCCATCGCCGGAATCGAAGGAAGCCGACGAGCCTAGACGCAAGAAACTGTTTCTTCAACGATCTGAGGAAGAAGACGCGAATCTCATCGGATATTCGAAGATTCCGCTTCCAGTGGTGGAATTCAATCCGACGAGAATCCGATCTTCTCGCTCCAATGCAATTCCTGAAGCTGAGCTTGTGAATCCAGAAAGCTCTGCAGCCAATAAGGTGAATTGAAATTAGGGTTTGGAGATGGAGACTTGGAGAATAGAAGAGATAGAGGATTTTTTCCCTAAGTGTTAAGAGGGAAAATGAACCGCTTGTTTTTCACTTAAGCGGGCACTTAAAAGATAGGCGTGAAACCAAAAAAAAAATTTCGGCATAGCATTTATAAAATGCTATAATAAAGTATTCCAATCCGACGTAGTCTTTTTCATAGCAAAATCGAAAATCGTGCTATGATTAAGTGCTATCAATGTAATCTTTTTTTGTAGTGTAAATATGATTTGTAATAGTTAAACCATATTGTTTGAAATCACAACTAAATCAAACATAGTGTATGTATTAACATGAATTATCATTTAAAGATGTGGGTCATAAACTTACTTATCAGAAATTAAATAGCGTATATTTTTAGTGAGATAGTTCTCTTTTGATGCAAAGTAAAAATGTACTAATGAAGAAAGATAAAGATTGCAAATTTTGTAATTAAATTGACAGAGAGAACTCTAACAAAGTCATTTAAATACCTAAAACAAACACTTTCTTACTATTGGATGTTACTTTATTATTTTCATTACTACCAAGGTGAAAATGTTTCAAGCATTGCTAGAAGTTATTTTTTTTAGTTTAGGACAAATTATATCAATTATGTTGCAATTGTCCTAGTCAAAGTCGAGTAGACGATCATAAATTCTTGTTTACCTCCCAACATTTTTTTTTTGTTTACCTTTCAAGAAGTAAGAGATTATAATATACGATCGTAGTCTAAAATTCACCAAGAATACTTGTGTACCCTGAAAATTTTACACAATTATGATTCAGTGCCTTACGAACTGGTTGAATCTATACCTTTCCATGATATTTCGAACTTGGATGGCATCTTCTGGGCTCAAAAGCCAAACCAAATGATCATAATCACTTCTTAGTAGCTCATTTGCCTCTAGTACCAGAACTCGCAGCTGCAGCTTGAGCAGCCTTCTTTGATGTCTTCTTTGCAATGCTTTTTCATCTCTGAATCATTCCACACAACAATACATATCCAGTCATCGTTATATGAGAATAGATATTCTGACAAGAGATGACTTTCATGAAACTTATTGAATAAAGTTTTGAACACAAGTTGGAATTAGTTTGCTATAGCACGAGTGCACGACATCTAAGATGTAATTGCCCTTTTTAATCTGCATATGTAACTAAACTATCAGTGCCGACTAGTATCTCCTC
>NW_003302548.1:7398567-7446163 GCF_000004255.2 Arabidopsis lyrata subsp. lyrata | reverse complement strand
TTTGAAGTATCGCAAAGTGTTCTTGTAAGCCGAGCTCTAACCTCGCAACCGAGAGACCGAGGAAAAATTCCAATGTTTTTTCTTTAAAAAAAGCAAGTGAGCCTGATCAGCTCATCTCTCACAATTCATAAGACCTCTTTGGCGGGCTAGGACTTGCAAACCTAGAATCGTGTCCAAACGTTTTTGCTATAAAAAAAATCATATGCCAGAGCATGTACATGGTTGTGTTCGGTTACACTAATTGAACAAAATATTTCCGTCAAACGGAATAATCCTCATGGACTCAACAAAACAATTCTTAAAAAAAAAACAAAAAAGCGTTCCTACACCTCTGGAGAACCCTCATGTGGCCGAGAACCTTCACCTACCTCGAATTGAGATGGGGAATCTCCAAATACCAAAGAAAATTGTTTCAGATCGAGAGTAGGACGGGAAGCCGAGGATAACTCGGACTCAACCATAGCGAGTTCGGCAGCAACTTCGCTCCTCTCGTTCTCGAACAAAACTCTCCCAGCCTCTAGTTCCTTAATCAGGTCTAGATTGCTCTTCAGTTCGGCTCGATCTGTTAGAAGTTTAGTCCAGACCTCTTTGTCCTTGATGAACTTCGTAACAGATTGAATAAGTTGCCTACCGAATCCCCTCATCGCTTTTCGAGCATTATGTTCGGCTTCAGCGATATCGCAAGCCCTGTTCCTAGTTAAAAGCTCGATCTCTTGATTTGCTTCTTCGAACAAAGCCGTATTCTCCTCTAACTCAGCCTCCAAGTGAAGAGCATTAGACCTCGCAGAATCTCTTTCAGCATTCGCAATTCTGATGTGTTGCTCGTTAGCTGCTAGAGTTTTCTTCATATTTTCAAAAGATGACTCGAGTGATTTTTCCCGCTCAAATCGCTCGGATTGGTTAGCTAATCTGAGATCATCAACCTCCTTCTTAGCCTTTGCGGTCTCTCTCTTTGCTTGATGAAGAAGGTTCTCATAATGGAAGATCATTCCATTAGTCTCCATAAACGCCTTCGGAGTAAAAAAAAAACGTGTCGTTTAGACAAGAAGCTTTTACCTAAGGAAGGGAGATTGTCATAATCTAAAAGATCCGAACCTAGGATAGGTAGCAAGCTCGATTGGCGAACATCTGACGGATTTCCGGCCTCTAAACCGAAAAAGGAGGAAGGGACGCCCCTTCCCTGGTTTGGAAACTTCAGAAGATATCTCCAATCTCTTCTCCGCCTGCGAAGCAAAGGAGAATAGCAGATTAATAAAATAGATGCAATATGTGGAAAGTTTTGCTAATGCTCGCTTTCTAAATAAAAACTTACTTGAAATCAAAGCGGGTAAAGGATTTTGAGTCCTAACACTCAGTCCTTGAGATAGGGGAACCTCCGATCTCGGCTCATCTATTTCCTCTGAAATTACTCTGTCTCCCGGAAGAAGGAGCTCGGAGTTTAAAGGTTCTGAAGAGGGAGAAACAGAACGTAGAAGGCTAGAGACTCGTGGGAGAGAACTTAATCTCACGGTTTTAAGTCTCTCGTTTGATAGATTATCAGAATCTGGAGCCTTCTTCTTTGTACAAGGAGAGGAGGTTATTTCTCCCTCACACCCTGGCTCGGAAGGGCAAATTGCGGTGGCAACTGGAGGGTTGTTAAGGATCTCAGCTCCATGAGTATCCACCGCGGCTGACAGGGCTGCTTCTAATGAACCGTCATCAACCAAGAGGGTCTTCCTGTGGAAGTTACCAATCCTGGAGATTGCAGCTATCCATTTCTTTCTCCCGATTTTGGATAGCTGATCCTTAAGAGCCTTGATTTCAGCCTGCATCTTTCTTTTATCTCGAGCATTCAGGCTCGAGACGTCTTTCTCCTCGGGAGGAGGATCGAGGGGGTGAGTCTGACCGTCTTTAATGGCGAGCCCCGTTTTATGAATGCGTTGAAGGGTGAAGGAATTCCAATTTGTTTCACCCTCGGAAACGATTCAAAAGAAGGACAAGAAGTCAACGGTTGGGCGGGGGATCGTCTGGTTCCCTGAAACAATGTATTGGGTTAAGAATTAAGAATTCTATCTCTTTTACTTAATATAGTGGAAAGTAGTAAAGGTTGAATTTTTAACCAAGTTTAGCCGACCAATTGGCGAGAAGAAGACCGGAAAGACCTTGAACGGAATGGGGATTGATTCGGAAAAAGAACCAGTATTTCCTCTAAGGCCTATCATTCGAGGGCATTCCGTCGATCAGGTTACGGTCAAGGATAGGGTTTATAGAAAAAATACCCGCTGCTGCGGATTCACGGGCTCGAAATAGCCCTAAGAGTTCGCTGGTGTAGAGGGAAAACCCTGCTTTTGCCAAAACAGTCAGGGTACTCAGAACGTATCGAAGAAAGTTGGGAGCCATTTGGGGAAAGGCAATGCTTAGGTGGATGAGGTAAAAAAGAAGAACTTCCGGTACGGGAAAAAACAAACCACAACCTTTGAAATAGACTTCATACGCACAACAGTAACCCTCTCGCACCACTTTCGAAGACTCGTTGGGTCTAGGAAGAGAGAATTCAATTTCCTGGGGGATGTTACAAAGGCGGCGAAGAGCGCCAAGGGAAGCGGAGGTCGACTGAGACCTGAAATGCGGACCAAATTTGTCTCCCCTTTGGGTGAAGACTTCATCCCCTCTGGGAACAGGGATTCTTTGACTGTCATCTTCGTTTTCCGAAACATAGACGGCTGGGAAGATATCTTTACTAAGAGGTTTCTCTTTTTCTAGTTTGGTAAAAGCTTTAGGGGTAAATGTACGCTACTGTAAAAGCCATCGTTCCATTTAACCTTATTTAGCGGAAAACCGCCTCGAGAATATTGGGAAGTGGGACAGTTCTCCCCGCAGTATTAATATAAAACTAAAAAAGTAATGATGACGGTTGCAGGGATATCAAATCATCTGATTATCTGAGATCGGCGTAATAGCGTAAAACATGGAATAATTCCGGAATGCTAAAAATCTCGAGTCATTAATTACTGTTTACTTAAGTCTTCCAAGCCGAGCATTCAGCTCGCAAGACATGGGGGGCTAAATGTTGGGGTCGGATCCCACACATCTTCGGTAGGATCCACTTGGATCTGTCCACGTCATTATTACATAATAATCCTCTTGGATTTCTAGATGTTTCGTTGCCGGGATCGAGCTCGACCTGTCGGAAGTTCGATTCAGTTTATTAAAGAGCTCGATCTTTACCA
This sequence comes from Arabidopsis lyrata subsp. lyrata, assembly GCF_000004255.2. NCBI lineage: Eukaryota > Viridiplantae > Streptophyta > Magnoliopsida > Brassicales > Brassicaceae > Arabidopsis > Arabidopsis lyrata. Next base: position 7,442,954 of record NW_003302548.1, on the reverse strand, counting down.
TTACGGAGTTCGCTCTTATTCAACATACAGTTCGCATAAAGGAAGGCCGAAGCAAGGAGAATATTGTTCGAAGTTCGCGGCATCGTCAAGACGCAGGAGTTCGGAGTCAACAAGAAAGAGTTCAGGATCCACGCGAAGCCCAAGATAGTTCAAATTCAAACCGTTTCGGTCAAATTGTAACCTACATGATTAATGCGGATCAATGCGATTATGAGCAGTAAATGACCGCATTGATCATGTTTTCTCTATAAAAACAACCTCAAACGCATGTGTTTTGGGAAAGAACAACTTTTTACCTCTTACGATCAAGCAATACAACATACTCTTTCTCTTACAATTTTGCAAGGCTTTTTATTATTTTACTCTTGCCAAGCTCTTTCGCTTTATTTAGTTTCTTGGTTACTTTCCTTTTCAAATTCTTATTTTCATTTGTTGATTTTAGAGTTTTTTTCCACAAAAATACTTAAAAACAATCGAGTGTGAATCCTACATCCACATTTATTACTTATTATTAATGAAATAACAAAAAGAATTTCACTAGAATTAAAGTTTATAGTTTAATATAGGAATTTATCTATAAAAAAAAAACTTTTACTTTTTTTTTTAGGGAAATTGTTAAAAGTACCCCTTTTGGTGTGCTCTTTTTCAAAAATACCCCTTTTAGATGTTTATTTTCAAAAATGCCCCTTTGTAAATCTGAAATTTTTATAAAGTTTTATTAGGTTTATAAGGTACTTATGGATTGTAACTACTATTTGAAGACTCGATCCAAGTATTTATAAGGTTTTATAAGGTGTTTTTAAAGGTTTTATAAGTTATTTTGAAGGATTTTTAAGGTTTTTAAAGGTATTTAAAATGCATTTATAAGGTATTTATAAAGTATTTATAAGATTTTAGATACATAGAAATGTAGTTTGTGTATGTTTTAATAATATGACATACATATTTGCGTAAATCTTATATTTTTAAGAGCATTTTTTATATGGTTTTAAAAATAGAGTATTTTTGAAAAGTAGCATTGAAAAAGTGGTATTTTTGCAAAAGTCTATTTTTTAATATAAAAAAATATTCTTTTATTTATGTGTATATTTTTCCGATATGTTAAGAGCTTTTCTATGTTTGCTTTTAAATATATTTCAAATTTAGATTTTACACGTGACATATATTTGTAGATAATTACTTGATATATGTTGTGATCACGTAAGATGAAAACATTAAAAACCCAACTTTATATAATAAAGATTATTTGTTAAATTATGAGAGGAATTCCTAAATAGAGAGAAATGCAATAAAAAGGATTATGGAATATAGAATAATAATAAAAAAAATAGTCTAAAAGAGTGTTCGAGAACGACTCTTTTCCAGGGAACATATGCGGTTATGCCACATCAATTGATCGGACTTTACCTTTACTAAAATATATATAAAGTACTAAGTTTTAAGTGTTGGGAAGGATTTTAACCTTTGCTTTATTACTTTTATAAATAATTAATTAATTGTAAATTTGTTTGTCCGACAAGGCGACAAGAATGTAATTTATAAAGTAGAAAATCTGTTATATAATTAATATCATAATAAAAAATTTATAACGATAAGTCAACAATGCAAATTTAAACTAATTGATGATTTTGAAAAACTAAATTCTATTACGAATTGAATTTTGATGATAAAATTTTATATTTGTATGTGCCAAGATTTTAAATAACTGTAAAGATGTTGTAATTTAATAATTACAATTCTCCTAAGTATCACTCTACAACAAAAAGGCATCTTTTCCTAATTACCAAAAAAAAAAAAAACGGCATCTTTAAAAAAAGGCATTTTGGTTTGTCGAAAAGATATATATATATATATATATATATGCTCCAAACCTCCAATACAAAAGCAAACAAAGGCCACTATATTATAGGAGAGGAGTTTGAACCCAAAAAAAAAAAAGAGAGACAAAGAGGAAGATGGGTTGGTTTATTAAGGAAAGAAGAGGAGGTTCATGGAAGCGAGGATGGTTAGAGGAAACACTACTAACAACATCAGCACCTCCTCTTACACTACTAGCTCTCTTAGCCATCATATCTTTACTCCTATTCCTCTCTTCATACCCGCGTTACAAATACGAGGTTGAGAAAACCGCGGCTAATCTCAAGCTCTTCATGCTATTCCTCCCAATTCTCTTTGTATTCCTCCTCCTTTCTCTAAACTTCGTCCATCGACTTCTCTTTAAATCCTCTTACTCCGTTAGAGCAAACCAGGCTAAGTCCCTTTTTGGAGAAGGAAACTTTCCGTGGGGAGTTTTGCTTATGCTAATACTTCTACTTCTTTTGGTTTCTAAACAATCTTACTTTCACTCCTTATGGTACCCTACCTTATGAGTTATGATCTTCCAATAATTCATGTCTAGTCTTCAAATGTAATCTTTAGATTGATCATTGCTTCTTGTAATCCATAATTCCACACATGTTAAAAGACATTTTGAGTATAATTATAAGAAAAATCTGATATATATATATATATATATATATATATATATATAGTGTTCGAAAATACGGTCTGTACGGCCGTATATACGGCGTATATACGCTGTACGGTGGGAAGCCGTACTGTATTATAGCTATACAGTTGTTTAATACGGTCCGCATATATGGCGATTATACGGCATATATACGGTGAAATCCGCATATACGACGTTTTTTTTTTAAATACTCAAAACAAAAACTATGTCATTTTATTAATGTTTGGAAAAATGATTTAACAAAATTTTTAGTTTGGCTCTCAAAAAATTAATCATAATAATTAACTATAAAATAACTTAATTATCATTCTTTTCCACTATTTTTATGCTTATTAGTTATTTAAAATTTTAAAAATATTTTGTAAAATTGAAAATTTGATTTTTTTTGTATTCATGTATAGTATCATCATGATACTATATTTATGTTTTATTTTTATTATATATATTTATATTTATTTAATAAAAAATATCTACCGTATAGTCCCGCATAAACGGTCGTATATACGTCTATACGCTATACGGTGCTCCACCGTACACCTAGCATATAACGTATTTTAGAACACTATATATATATATATATATATATATATTACAACAAAACGTCTGCACATACATGGCTAATTTACGACAAATTTACAACAAAATTTGGTAATTACTTACTTATTTATTTTATAAATATAATGTAAACAATTTTCTCCTGCAATTTTGTGTCCTACACAGAAAGTTTCATTGATTTGAACTTACTAAAATTAAAACAAAATAGTGGCAAATTTACTATAAAGTTACGACATAATTGTAGTACCAACTTTTTTGTTTTGTCTAATTAGACTGAATATCATTTACTACTTTACAACGGTTTTCAAATATAAATCTATACCATCATTTTTGTCTTGTTTAAACAAGAAATCAGTATTAGTCAGCTAATCTATATAAATTCACTTAACGTCCCTACAATCTATATAAATTTGTATTGAAATTCGTTTTATCCATAAAATAATTGAAAACAATTTTTTTTTCTCATTAAAATAACAAATAATCATATACATCTTTTTGAACAATGTATGAAGACGTGTGATCAGCCTTCGACCAAAAACTTTTAAAATTGACTAGGTCGAATTTCAATACAAATTTATATAGATTGTAGGGACGTTAAATGAATTTATATAGATTAGCTGACTAATACTGATTTGTTGTTTCCAGTATATGTGTTCCCATAACTTTCTCTCAATTTTAGATGTGGAACAAAACAAAAATGATGTTATAGATTTGTATTGAAAAATTCAAGTTTAATGTCTAAAGATTTTTAGGCTTTGTTAAATAACCAGATTAAAATGAAATTGGTTGGGTTGTGCTAGATCCGACACCAGCAACCAATGTTAATCAAATTAACATAATTTTTAAGTGACTAGGTCGAAACCCGCGCTACGTTGCGGGTATTCTTTTAAAAAGTTTTTTTATTATTTAATGTAAATATGATTTGTAATAGTTAAACCATATTGTTTGAAATCACAACTAAATCAAACATAGTGTATGTATTAACATGAATTATCATTTAAAGATGTGGGTCATAAACTTACTTATCAGAAATTAAATAGCGTATATTTTTAGTGAGATAGTTCTCTTTTGATGCAAAGTAAAAATGTACTAATGAAGAAAGATAAAGATTGCAAATTTTGTAATTAAATTGACAGAGAGAACTCTAACAAAGTCATTTAAATACCTAAAACAAACACTTTCTTACTATTGGATGTTACTTTATTATTTTCATTACTACCAAAGTGAAAATGTTTCAAGCATTGCTAGAAGTTATTTTTTTTAGTTTAGGACAAATTATATCAATTATGTTGCAATTGTCCTAGTCAAAGTCGAGTAGACGATCATAAATTCTTGTTTACCTCCCAACATTTTTTTTTTGTTTACCTTTCAAGAAGTAAGAGATTATAATATACGATCGTAGTCTAAAATTCACCAAGAATACTTGTGTACCCTGAAAATTTTACACAATTATGATTCAGTGCCTTACGAACTGGTTGAATCTATACCTTTCCATGATATTTCGAACTTGGATGGCATCTTCTGGGCTCAAAAGCCAAACCAAATGATCATAATCACTTCTTAGTAGCTCATTTGCCTCTAGTACCAGAACTCGCAGCTGCAGCTTGAGCAGCCTTCTTTGATGTCTTCTTTGCAATGCTTTTTCATCTCTGAATCATTCCACACAACAATACATATCCAGTCATCGTTATATGAGAATAGATATTCTGACAAGAGATGACTTTCATGAAACTTATTGAATAAAGTTTTGAACACAAGTTGGAATTAGTTTGCTATAGCACGAGTGCACGACATCTAAGATGTAATTGCCCTTTTTAATCTGCATATGTAACTAAACTATCACATTGTAATATGCATATGTAACTTCTGATTTTAGGGTTAAGTAACAAAACCAAAACACAAAGCACTCGGATTTTATTCATTTCACTTTCTGGGTTTTAATCAGTTGTGCTCATTTCTCCTTATGTCGTCTGAATTCCGGTCTTAAATCGTCCGAAAGTTCTTATTTCTCTGTTTGCATCTACTCAATTTATCTGTCTCAGAAACTTCTTCTTCTTGGGTTTTGTGATGAATCTAGGAACAATCAGTTTGAAAATAATTGACTTAAATTAGTGAATCAGGGAGAGAGATCCAAAAATCAAAGAAAGAAGAGATGAGAAAGAGAGTGAAAAGAGGACAACGTTGATGAGAGAAAGTGACTCGGAAAAAAAAAAAAAAGACACTACAGATTTACAAATAAGTAACTAACCTTCAGGATGGTAGAGAAGTGATTGTTGCGGTACAAGATACAAAGTTTTTCTTCTTTATTGTCATCTTCCAAGGCACAGAGCTTGGAGGAAATGATAATCAAAAATTATAAAAATAAAACCAGTGTAGCTAACCACAGAAAATCTCCATAGCCTTATCCTTTCACCGAAACAAAAAAGATGAAACAGTGAGAACAAAGTCTAGTTATTTGAATATATTGTAGCTTGCAAGCTTCTAAGTAATATTCGAGACAATGTACCATAAACTCACAAGAATGTGTATGAACGCCACAACAAGTAAAGACCAAGATCCTCAATCAGAGATAAACACATCCCACAAACCAGTTGAATCATATGATCCAAGAACTAAAGACAGAGACGAAGCAAATCACTTGGAAAAGAATATCTATGAAGCAAGATTTTGAAGTTATCACAAATAATGAAAATAAGCCTCTCAGGGAAAAGGCATACCTGACCAATCCAAGAACTCAGGAGCTGCATTGCATCATTCCAATCCATATCTGCAGTTCAAAAACACTATGATCCTATACATGATACTAAAATCAGACAATACATGATCCAAATTCAAGTCTTGAGTTTAATTTACAAGAGTCCAGATGACGAACAAGGTCACCAAAAATTTGGAAGTTAAATGACTTAGAAAAATAAAATCAACAAATATATAGTATGGATACAAACGTCTGCTATTAGGGCTTTGATGTTTCTAGGCTACCTAGTACCTACAATTATTATGTATTTAGTTAAACAAAAGGTGGAAGAGTGCTGGAATGCAGCAAAGTTATTATCTAGCAATCAAGAACCCACATATGCACAGCCTTAATGCTCATGAGAGTGACTTACCTAAGGATAACAATGCCAGTAAGAAAATGTGGGGTTCTTCGAGAAGTCATCATCAATCATCAACAACTGCTAAGTATCAATCATGTATGGTATATGCCATGGTTTATGATTTCAAAATTGTCATCTCTGCTACATCTTCTCTGATTGGAGAATTGAGAGATGGATGATAAACTCTAATATGTTAGCCTTCTTCTCACTTCTCAGTCACTCTCGCCGGCCTCAATGCCTCTGTTAAATTTCAATCATCCTCCGTCTCTTCACCGTGGCGTTTCATAGCCGCATCTCAGAAGTCATTGACTCCCCGAGCATCCAATCTCAAGAGGAAATCTTTGAGGTCTATTTCATAACCTAACACCACGACGTCGTTTTCGGCCATCACGGACCAAGTCACAAACCCATCACCAAAACCGCAACTCTTGTTGATGATTCCGGCGAATTCAACAAACTTCCGACAGGTCCAACTTCTGGGCATTTACTGTTCTCCATAATCGCCAATTCATTCGCCGGTGGGTTTAAGATTAGATGCGGCAAGGTAAATCGACATTCTTTTTCATTTTTTTTTTTGTTTTTAGAAATAGTCTTTTTTAAAGAGAAAAAAGAAGACAATGACAATGAACAGAATTCAATTTTTACTGGCAGAGAAATCTTACCTATATTAATCAATATGTTTTGATTGGGTATTGAATTTAATAAGGTGTCACACTCAGAAAAATTGAAAAAGCTGAGGTATCATGACAGAAGAGAAACCTAGTACTTTTATTGTATTGATTGAGAAATACCTTTTAAGTAAATAAATAAAAATTAATATAAATGTTGAATTTGGTTTTATTTTAATATTATATGTCTTTTTTAATATAGACTTTTATGACTAATATAGAATAAATATTAGGTCATCGTCCTCTAATTTAGATAGACTATTTCATAATTTGCTTTATTTAAATAAAATTTTGTTTGTCTTTTACTGGTGCGAGATATGTATATATAACACTAATACCAAAACTTATAAATCCCTTATATATTAATATTAATAGAGAAATACTCTAAAAAATAAACCTTACATTAACGTGTTATTAACAAGATTGTCATGCTGACGTGTCGCTCTTAGAATGATTTGTCACCTATTTAAATACTTGCCCAAATTTTATTAGACTATTTACAGAATTTGCCATTAATATTATACATACATATATTCCATCAATCAAAACGAATTTCTAATTAAAATTGCAAATAATTATGCAATAAATCTTTCCAAAATAAATATACCACAAACTTAACAAATGATTATGTAACTAATATTAGTAAGAGAGGCTTCGAGACCACCTTTATCTCTATATTAGCAAGATCATTAAAATGTAGTAGAGACTACAATACTTTGCTAATGTTGGTGAAAGCATCCAAAATTAATCTTGATTGATGCTAAAGTTAGTTTCTTTTATTCATTTAACGTTTTACTATTTCTTTTACTTAACTTATAATCATGCTATAATACGTTTGATAATATGTAGTAGTGTAAAATCTATAATACGTTCAATTATATATAGTAGTGTAAAATCTATAATACATACTCCATTTGCTTAATCTTTCTCCATTAATCATCTATAATCATGCAATTTCTTTTACACATTTGTATCAATGTTTTTAAATCCGATCCAAACAATGAAGCAGATTTCTTTCTATGTCACTAGGTTAACCGGGTTCAAACACGGGTCAATTGATTATTATTTTATTTATTTAAAATTTGTAGAGATTATATAGTTTTATAAATATAAAAATTAAAATTAAAAATAATCATATCATGTTTTATAAAATATGAAGTCTAACAATAATAGTAACATGATTAAATATTTTTAATCCTACTAAAACCATAAAATATACTAAGATAGTAGGATAGTGAATATGAAAAACTGAAAAAGTTCTAAAAATAACTAAATAGTGAATACACAAAAAAATCTAACATCCTAACTTTTAACGGACATTAGCACTAAACCTAAACCGGAGATATGTACGAGTCGCAGGTTAACTAAACATACCGGACGGTTCGGGTCGGACGTAAAAACACTGATTTATACGTATATAAAGAAATTTATTGAAAGACACAAAATATTCACCTTTTTAAAGATTGAACAATTTCTTTATTTATATAGAAAATTGTGACCATCAACCTCCTCCCGCACAAGGCACGGGTCCTGTATCTAGTATTCTAGTAAAAATTGTGTAATTATTTAAATAGACTAAGAATCTCGCTGAGAGCGACAAGTTACCATAACAGTTTTGTTAATAACACTTGAGAATAATATTTTTTTTTTCAAAAGTATTTCTTAATTAATATATAGGGATATGAATAATAATTTGTTTGGTAAAAGTGTCTGAGTTATTCTTCCATGATTTTTTAACTTTTGAAAATATTTAAATAATTCATAGAAAAGCTAAGGAGGAATATTATTGAATTTTTTCATTTCTAAAATTAACATGCTATAAAAAATGTTATTTTAAAATCCACATGGCTAATTTTGATAGTAAAAGTTTCTAATTCCATATAAATTTATCAATAAATTAAATGCAAAAGCCATACAATCCCGAATCCCCTAAAATTTGTAAAATATATATATTTTATACATTAAGAGGTTTTTCCCGTAGAAAAAAAAAAAAACAAAAAAAGTATTTTCGCAAACAGCCCTACGAATAATCTAAAAGGCTCTGGAAGTTTAATCGTGGACACAGCTTAAACCCTAAGAACCCTTTCGTTGAATAAACAAAAACCAAACGCCTTCAAAACTCAAAATCTCGATTCAGATCTCATCTTCTTCCTTCTTCCGCCACAAGCTATGAGGAGAGTCACCGGACTTGCTGCTCGCACAATCTCATCCTCCGTCGCCATCAATCCACGTCTCTCTCAAACAATGGCGATTACAACGATTTCTTCCTCCGAACCAATCTCCCGAAGATTCGGTGGTCTTCCAGAGATATCAACGCCGTCTTTTGCCGGCGGAGTCGCTGGGATTGTGTTTTTCTCTGCCGCTGCTGCATCGTCTCTTGGTCAAGAAGTTCACGCTAAGGAAATGGCTCAGAAGTTTAATCCTAAAGAAGTTGTTCTGTATCAGTACGAGGCTTGCCCTTTCTGCAATAAGGTTAAAGGTAATCTTATCACGCTAATCTCGAAATTGCTGGATCTGATCAGATTTTGAACATTTTGCTATTCATGATTCAATCTTGGGGAAAATGGTTCTTTAACTCATTGATTCTTGCTTAGAATGTTATGGTTAGAGGTTGAACATAGTTAGACAAATTTGAGTATTGTTAGAAATTACGAATTTGATACTTCTGCTGAAAATAGGATAATCAGTGCAAATGTCATGTCAAAGGCTCCTCCTAAATTAGCTAGAGTGCCTCAAATATTCTCTAAGTTCTTGATATGAAGGCAGAGTGGTGGCTTTGAATCTGTGATTTAGTAAGATATTGATGATTAACCGGTTCTTACTGGTATGATATTTGGGCGATTGTTTATCGTTTGTAGCGTTCTTGGATTACAACAAGATTCCATACAAGATTGTTGAAGTGAATCCTATCAGTAAGAAAGAAATCAAATGGTCTGATTATAAGAAGGTGCCTATTCTTACTGTAGATGGTGAACAAATGGTTGATTCTTCAGGTTTGTCCCATGTTCTGTCTCTAACCTGTATTCTTCTTTCTGAAACAAATGTGTATTAGCTTAGTTGAGTAATCTTTGGTTGTATGATGCAGTGATAATCGATAGCTTATTCCAAAAGATGCACCCTGAAATTTCTAAGTCTGAAGATGATGAAGAGACTAAATGGCGCAAGTATGACCGTTTTTTTAATTTAGTGACAGATACTGGTTCTAATTTAAGGTTTGTGACATTACAGACCTGAGGCTGATTATGTATCTACCTGTTTTAGGTGGGTGGACAATCATCTTGTGCATCTTTTGTCACCAAACATTTACAGGAATACTTCAGAGGCTCTTGAGTCCTTTGATTACATCACCACACATGGTATGGTTATAGTCTACTTTACTTCTTACTTTTGCCCCTTCTTTATATACTCATTTTGTTTTTATATCCTTTTGTAAGATTTGTGTGGGTTAGCATTTTACCTGGATGAGTCCGTGGGAATCCCAGTTTTGGGAACCTTTACACGTCAATATACATCTAGAGAAAGCTTTTGCAGGAGGAGTGTATATCTTGTCTAAGTCGTAATGTTGTGCCCTGTGCAGGGAATTTCAGTTTCACTGAAAGATTAGTGGCAAAGTATGCAGGAGCAACGGCAATGTACTTTGTGTCAAAGAAATTGAAGAAAAAATATAACATTACAGATGAACGTGCGGCTCTTTATGATGCTGCGGAGACATGGGTCGATGCCTTGAAAGAGCGTCCATACCTCGGTATGTCTAACTTCCAATATTAAACTGAATCTAGTCCCCCCACTTTCTTGATTGGCCCATGATTGTAGTTTCTGATTATCAGGTGGGTCAAAACCAAACTTGGCCGATCTCGCTGTATTCGGTGTTCTGAGGCCAATAAGATACCTTAGATCAGGTAAGGATATGGTGGACAACACACGCATAGGTGAATGGTATTCTCGAATGGAGAACACAGTCGGAGAGCCTGCAAGAATCAAAGAATAAAGGGTCGTTGCTCTTTATCTCTAGTGAAAATATGAATTGCATAATGTATCGCTGATTTCACGGCGTAACAATATTTTTAAGTTTTAGGGCTAGAGAAGGAAACAAAGAAACTAAAGGTAATAAGCATAACTTCTTGTTAATGGGGGATTTTGGATACTGTGACAGACTTGGTTTGGCCCTGTTGCTATTGCTAAAGAGTCCTTTCTTTGATTTCTTTCATATTTAGAAAGAATCACTGATCGTTTGATTTCTGTTTTCTATTGATTAAATTTTTATGTTTATACAAAGACAAAAATAAACTAGTGGGTTGGTAATTATCTCCTATTGGTGGAATTAGTTTACTTCTCCAAATACACGCACAAACCCAATTATTGAAACGTGAAGTATTTTTTTCTTTTAATTGCACTGTTTGGATAAATTTCATGTGATATAAAGAAATTCTAAACTAACAATCGAGCAATGATTTTTGACGTCTCTAAATTTGACCAACATACGGGAAGATTTTGTAGATTACGAGCCTGTTCTTTTTATGAGTCGCCAGCGACACAGTTGAGAGACAAATTTACAAAACCCCTCCATTTTTAATATTCTTTCAAAGCAGCGTTATGTTATCAGGTCAGAGAGTCAGAGACAAAGAGCATCCAGTCGTCGATGGAGTCGCTTGCTTTCGCTTAAACTCGTCTCCAAAAACAAATGGCGACACCAGCAACATAATTTTTGAGGAAGAAACTCTCTCGAAATAAAATGACAGCGACAAAAGATAGAGAAAGAAAAGCATTTGTCTGTCGGTACATGCTGTCGCCGGCGACGTACAAAAGAACAGGGCTTACATCATCGTTTTGAAAATGAATGTCAAACACAAGCATTAGGCAAAATAATCGGCACAATTAGACGGATAGGCATGCAATTAGTGAACATGTGGTAGTGCCAAAAATTTGGCATTCTATTTTTCGAAAAATCTCATCACTATATAAACATAAACATGTTTCATCATTCAATCTCCTTCGGGTCTTCACTCATCATTTTTCTAGGAATTTTTTTCTTCCATATAAAAAACAAAAACCAAAAAAAAACAAAAAACAAAAAACAAATATATATACATTTTACTGATCAATTTTTTTTATATCAAATAAAAATATTCTTATTCTGTAATGTCACGTTTGGTGTATATAATCTTTTTGCTTGTAGTGGTAGAAGGTAGCAGGAACACTTTAGATCAAAATACTGAAACCAACGCATCAGAAGCCAAAGTAGAAGGTATATGTACAAATTTTATGAATAGCTTCCACCGTTTCATTCATGTTCTCTGTTAAAAATTAGTAGAATTTGTTTATCAAAATCAACTAATGTAGAACTAGTAGAAGGTATAAGTCAACTAATGTCATTTCATTCAAGGATATTAATTCTTTTTTTTAGCCAGTTTCGCTCGGTTCAAAGAATAGGGCCTTTGGGCAAAATTTGATTTTAGCCTTGTTATTTAAAATTCTTTTAACTAATATTTATCAAAATTAAGCTAAAACGATATATGAAAAAATCGCTAGGTGTTTTAAATTATTACATATTAAATTTTTTAATTTAGGTTTTGATTTATTGGAAAATAGTAATCATTCGGTGGAACATACTTATTTTCACATTACTTTTGACTTTATAATATTTAAATTTATATAATGCCAGCTTCAGTTAAATTATTATTTTCAAATATTGTTGTCATTTAAAAAACTTTAATATATTAGAATTTTTTATGAAAAAGGGCCTTTGGGCAAAATTTGTTTTTAGCCTTGTTATTTAAAATTCTTTTAACTAATATTTATCAAAATTAAGCTAAAACGATATATGAAAAAATCGCTAGGTGTTTTAAATTATTACATATATATATATATATATATTTTTTTTTAATTTAGGTTTTGATTTATTGGAAAATAGTAGGGAAATTGTTAAAAATACCCCTTTGGTGTGTCCCTTTTCAAAAATGCTCTTTTTAGATGTCCATTTTCAAAAATGCCCCTTTTTAAATCTGAAATTTTTATAAAGTTTTATTAGGTTTATAAGGTACTTATGGATTGTAACTACTACTTGAAGACTCGATCCAAGTATTTATAAGGTTTTATAAGGTGTTTTTAAAGGTTTTACAAATTATTTTAAAGAATTTCAAAGGTTTTACAAGATATTTTAAAGGTTTTTAAAAGTATTTAAAATGCATTTATAAGGTATTTATAAAGTATTTATTAGATTTTAGATACATGGAAATGTAGTTTGTGTATGTTTTAATAATATTACATACATATTTGGGTAAATCTTATATTTTTAAGAGCATTTTTATAAGGTTTTAAAAAGGGTATTTTTGAAAAGTGGCATTGAAAAAGTGTCATTTTTGCAAAAGCCCCAAAATAGTAATCATTCGGTGGAAAATACTTATTTTCACATTACTTTTGACTTTATAATATTTAAATTTATATAATGCCAGCTTCAGTTAAATTATTATTTTCGAATATTGTTGTCATTTAAAAAACTTTAATATATTAGAATTTTTTATGAAAAAGGTACAATAAAACTACCCCCAAATGTTTCCATTCCCGGTGTCATAACATTTGGAGACTCAATAGTGGATAGTGGAAACAATAACCACCTCCGTACAGCATTAAAATGTAACTTTCCTCCTTATGGTAAAGATTTTCCAGGCAAAATTGCTACTGGAAGATTTTCTGATGGAAGGGTTCCATCTGATATTGTTGGTAAGTATAATCTCATCTCATCATTTTTTAAGTCACGAATTTCTAAGAGTTAGATAGTGACTAATGCTGAAGTTGCTAATAAAAATAACAACTAGCTAGTTAAAAATTGGTCAAACTGTAAATTTTAGTAAAATAACCTTTAAAATGTTGTCGATTTCATATTATCGTCAATGAATATATCAATTTTTAACACCCAAAATAATAATGTAAAACTCCAGTATAATAGATCACACGTTTATGCAACGTAAAAATAGATATATATTTGATAAATTAATTATCTACATAAAAATTAGCATGTTACGAGAAAAGATCACACATCCTGCAATACTTAGAGGATATGAGAAGGCGTATTAAAACTTCATTCGATAATTGTGATGTTTATGTTGAAAATTAATAATATTACATAGAAAAATCGCTTAAACTGTAATAGTTAAATTGAAATGGATAAAACCATCTAAAATATTTTAAATTCTCTTATGTTTGCTTGGATTAATATTGATTTTTATTTTTCTTAAATATGGTAATTTTTAGTGTCACTATTTCTTATAGAATGCTTTATCTAGTTATCGAATGTGTCGAGCGATATTGCATTCGTGATACATGTCGGGACAACTTATGGTTTTTGTTTGATGAAATATATGGCAGCGGAAAGACTAGGAATAGCAGAAGCAATACCAGCATATTTAAATCCAAAGCTCAAAAATGAAGATCTTCTCAAGGGTATAAATTTCGCTTCTGGTGGTTCTGGTTACGATCCATTAACAGCTAAACTAGTGGTATATGTTAATATATACTTTATAGTTTCTAAATATTTTGTTTAGTCTTTTCTTTAATTTGTTTTTTTTTGAAATGTTCCAGAAAGTGGTATCTTTATCAGATCAACTAAAATATTTTCAAGAGTATAAAGAAAAAATAAAAGGAATAGTTGGCGAAGAGAAAGCCAATTTCATAGTGAAAAATAGTCTTTACCTCGTGGTAGCCAGCAGTAATGATATTGCTCATACATATACGGCACGGTCACTCAAATATAACAGAACTTCATATGCTGATTATTTGGCTGGTTTCTCTTCTGAATTTGTCAGAGTAAGTAAAATATTTGATTTTGTCATAACCTCATTTATATTGTTTTCCATTTAACTTTCACTTTTCACTACTATCAATTTGAGATTCAAATGTAATGTGTGTGTATCATAGGAGTTATATGGACTTGGAGCTCGAAGAATCGGAGTATTTAGTGCAGTACCAGTTGGATGTGTACCAGCAGCCAGAACAGTTCATGGAAGATTAAAGCGAAAATGTTCAGACAAACTAAACGAAGTGGCTCGTCACTTCAACGTAAAGATGTTTCCGACATTGGAGGCTTTAGGAAAAGAGTTGCCGGATAGCAAAATTGCGTTTATTGACGTATATGACACTCTTAATGATATGATCGAAAACCCTAAAAACTATGGTAAGTACGAATACACTTCCCTTTTTCTCACTAAAAATGTTACTTAATTATTTTTGTTATGTCGCTAGTAGAAAAATTAAAGTGTGAATTTCTTACTGAAAACCTAAAAATGGTGTGAATTTTTGAATATTTTATGCATCTAACATAACTTTCAGAAATGCTCCAAAAATTAAGATATTCATATATGGATATATAAAATTAACTAACATAAATATGTTACAATTACATAGTACTTAGATATATAAAAATTCTTAACTAGATGTTTTAAAAAAATTTCTTTTTAAGAATATTAAAGAGATAATTTTGAAAGAAACTCATAAATAACCATTACTTACTTCATATTATTAAATTTACTAATCTATATATATAATGGGAGAGTCTTCTCTCCATCTAGAGTGTCCACATCAGCATACATGTCATCATATTTTATATTTTTGTGGGCTCCACTTTATTATTAAAACAAAAACATTACAATAAAAGTAATTCACACACTTTATCTTACAAAAAACATTAAAAGTAAAATTAATTCACACATTTTTTATTAAAAAATAGACGTATTTTTAAATTAGAATAATTTTTATATGTTCGTATGTTACACATTTGAGAAAAAATAATATTAAGAATACTATGTAGAATCATAATATACGCCAAATTATATATGTGAAAAGAGAATTTTATATTTTTCAGTTGGTCAAGATAAAGTGTAATATTTTACGTTTGAATCTGATGTTTGTAAATAGGAATGAGTCTACATATGAGAGTTTTTTTTTTCTATAAGGCAATTTTAAATACACCAAAACATGGTAAAAAAAACTTTATGAATAAAATTTCCCCAGATATTCTCATGTTAACTTTAATAAAAAAGATCATGCAACTTATAAAAAACAATAGAGTATCGAAAGATAGGAAGGAGGAAATTCAGACGATCTATCTTAAGAACTAATTCATAGTCGAATATATTATATGTGAGTCAGTATAAGGTGAATAGAGAATAGATTTCGAGAGACGACGAATAAATCATAGAAGATAACGAGAGAAATTGTAGTGAAATGTGTGAGAAATGTTTTAAAATTTTAGAAAGATAATGCACATGAGAAAACTAAAATCTTTTAAAATTCAAAAGATTATATTTATGCTCAAAAATTTGCTTTGATAAAAGTTTTATATTAAAATCCCGCGCAACGCACGGGTACATAATCCAGTGCTTATAATTGCTTCAAATATAGATATTTAGGCATTCAAGATATCTTATATGGATCCGATTTTGATACATCCATGAATCTACTATTTGTATCTGGATTCACATACCTCTGATGTCTTATAGAATACTATATTGGATCTCGAATATTTTGGCCATCGAGATTTAGTACCAAATACTAACTTTATTAGCTACTAGTGACTCACTATCTAAAAATTATTTGTTCTTTTATAGGATTTGAAGTATCAAACAGAGGATGTTGTGGAACAGGATTACTTGAAGTACTCTTTTTGTGCAACAAAATCAATCCTTTTACATGCAAAAATTCATCTTCTTATATATTTTGGGACAGTTACCATCCAACAGAAAAAGCTTACCAAATTATCGTTGATAAGTTGTTAGGAAAATACATTAAGCAACTAGTCTAATTCTAGGTATTTTTATAATGTTCTAAGTAATTGTTCTGAAGTATGTAAAAACATAAAACTTAAATCATTTTTCTACTAATTAATCGTAAAATAATTTCACGAAAAGAAATATTCGTCTATTAACTTTATCTACCATTGCTATTTCCCGATCGTTAACTCTTTTTATCTTCTCTTTCTCTACATGGAATCCGTCTTCTCCGTTCCTAAGGCGATTTACATTTGCAATAAACTTACGGCCACTATAAGTCCGTAGGCAAACCTGTAATTGCCGAACTCCATATTGTGATCGATAAAAAATTCTCCGTTTCTCCCGTTAAACCTATTATACAAACTTTGTTAAATCTCAGCATCAACTATATGGTTTCTGATCTAACATAATTGAACACCTTGTCACTCTTAGCTTGTTATATGGATCAGATGATCCATGAAAAACTCGAAATTAATGTTTCTAGATGTAATTAATGACACTCGGTTGTCTCCAAAATAAAAAGTCCATGCTTTGAATAAATCAAAAGCTCAGAAAAAAGTTATGAAGCCAAAAGAATATCAGAAAGAACCCACGTTTGAATACATATTATTTACTTTACGATTTAATTATGGAATTGCCACCTAAACCGGTGAAGAAACCAAATAGTACAATTTATATTCATACGTACGTGAACGAGAAGAAGTAGAAAAAGGCATCCACTAAACATTGTACTTTGTGGACAACGGAGTCAAAGACATACCGTTTTGAGACACCGTGGCTTTTGCTTTTCTTGAATAATAATAAAAAAAAAACAATCATGTTTTTTTTGTTCGACAGTATTTGGTAGGTTGTTTTAATATTATTAAAAACATACTTATTATTTGTTTGAATATGTTTAAAGCAGACTTGGTTGTTTAGAATTGTAATATCAAATGTCAAAATCCATCAACTTTCATCAAAATTCGTTATTGTCACGTAGACAATAAATCTCTCGTACCACAAATAAAATATTTCTAAAGTCGTTTTTTTTTCTTTTGTTTTGGTCAGTCATTTTCAGGAATCTAATATTATCAATCCTTTAACTCTACTCCACCGCAACGACATTAGTTGTTTAGAGTTTCAATATCAAATGATATTACTCGTTACAATTTCGATCTTGTTCTATTGAACTTCTTTCCTTTGTTGTGTTTTGTCATTTTCAAGAATCTAAATTATTAATTCTTCAACTCTACTCCACCACAACCAAAACGAGTCTTGTCTACATGACCTAATTTGCTTAACAACCTTATCATCTCACTAACAACTCCATCTCCTAAAATTTAAACTCCTTTAACTATGCCTATAAAACATTGATCCATTCTTCATCACATAAGCAACCCAACAAGCTCATCCTAAATACATTTCTTTTCAATCAAGAAATTAAAATCTCGAAAAGTTTGTTGAAATGAATGCACACATGCTCAATCTCCTTGTCATGGTTATCTTCGTAGTTACTTTCGATGTCCAAGCACTCAGTCCTCACTACTACGACCATACATGTCCACAAGCCGACCACATTGTCACCAATGCAGTCAAGAAAGCCATGTCAAATGACAAAACTGTCCCTGCCGCGCTTTTGAGGATGCATTTCCACGACTGTTTCGTCAGAGTAACAACTACTTACACACTACATTCTCTTCATCTCTCAATCTTCTATGTGTTTATACTCTAATTAATGTTGTTGGTGAATATTTTTGATCATTAAAGGGATGTGATGGGTCAGTTCTTTTAGACTCAAAGGGAAAGAACAAAGCAGAGAAAGATGGACCTCCTAACATATCACTACATGCATTTTATGTGATTGACAATGCAAAGAAGGCATTAGAAGAGCAATGTCCCGGTATCGTCTCTTGCGCCGACATTCTTTCACTCGCTGCAAGAGATGCTGTCGCTCTCGTGAGTCTCTCTCCATCTCATATTCCAAATACTACTTTTATTTGATGATTCTATTAACAATCCACCTAAAATATTCTATGTGGATGTGACTATAGTCAGGAGGGCCAACATGGGCAGTGCCAAAAGGTAGAAAAGATGGAAGAATTTCAAAGGCAATAGAAACAAGACAACTACCAGCTCCTACTTTCAACATTTCTCAATTACGTCAAAATTTTGGCCAAAGAGGCCTCTCTATGCATGATCTTGTTGTTCTCTCTGGTATTCAACATTCTCTCACTCATTTAAAATATATTTTTAAAGATTTCTAAAATATTTTTATTATACTATTCTAAAAGATGTAACATAGATATATGAAAAAAAAAAAAAAAAAAAAAAAAAATTCTAAATCCTAAAAGTAATTGGAAAATTACAAATATAGCTCCAATGCTTATAATGGTATAAATTTGGAATGTTGAATGAAATGGCAGGAGGTCACACACTAGGATTCGCCCACTGCTCATCGTTCCAGAATAGGCTCCATAACTTCAATACACAAAAGGAGATTGATCCAACGCTAAACCCATCGTTCGCAGCCAGCTTGGAGGGAGTGTGTCCAGCCCATAACAAGGTGAAGAACGCTGGATCGACCTTGGATGGAACCGTGACGTCATTTGACAATATCTACTACAAGATGCTTATTCAAGGCAAGTCACTATTCTCATCCGACGAAGCGCTTCTCGCAGTGCCCTCTACTAAGAAACTCGTGGCAAAGTACGCGAGTTCCAACGAAGAGTTCAAGAGGGCTTTTGTGAAATCCATGATCAAGATGAGTAGTATCAGTGGGAGTGGTAATGAGGTCAGACTTAACTGCAGAAGGGTTCGCTAGAATCACAATCTACGCTTCCAACATCAAGTTACTACATTTATATCTTTCGTTTTCTCTGATCACATTGATTACTTGTGAGTGGGCCTTTCTAAAGATTAAGGCAGAGGTTCTTGTATCACTATTGTCTATCATCCTCTCGTGTGTGCTTGTATAGGCATTTATTACAAGTAATAAAATATTTTCTTTTTTGAGACAAGGCAGACAAATCTTATCACTTGTGCTCACAACCTATCTAAATGATTGAAGAATTAATAGAAGACCAGACCAACACTCTCTTTTGAGCAACAACTTCAATATGTTTGGTAGTTAAGTATTGAATTTTAACATTCATAACATAACATCCGACCCAATAACTTAGCTGGACCAACACAGAGAACAGAATGGATATATAGTCAAAGAAAAAAGACAAGACAGAGAGACACAAAGGGGTCGAGGACAAGACAGCAACCAGGTTTTCATTTTTATTCATTCAAATGCCCACTGATTCTCACGGCGAACCTCTTCTTCCTCTTCTGGCGTGAAGTCGTTCTTGATATTGAAAGTCTTGCGGATTTCTTCTGGGGTTTTACCTTTAATCATATCGGCCACTGTTTGGCAGGTCAAGTCCAACAGTCCCTTGATATTCAGGTAGTTAGCAGCCTAAAATGAGTAAGAACGAAACCAACTTTAGATTCAAGCTTTCTCTTTAGCTGCTTCAAGCTTTCAGAATGAAAATGGATCTTTATGGTTTAAGCAAATCAAACATATTGAAGTGGGCGGCGCATACAAAGCGAACAATGACAACAAATCTCAGGGAAAATCAACATTAACCGTCGTTGAAGACAGAACAAAACATGCCATGTTAGCAGCATAAAATGTGTCACAGAACCAATATAGATTCAAGGTTTCTCATCAGCTGCATGAAATTTTCAGAACAAAGATGGAACTTTATGGTTCAAGCAGATCCCAAAGAAAATCAACATTATCCAATGTTTAAGACAGAACAAAAAAACATGAGTTTGAATTAATATATGTAATTGTTGGACACTAAGTTTCAAGGCTAATTTGATAAGATAAGCAAAGAAGGACTCAAAAGTGGTCTTCAGCTATAAACAAATCCAACACACTCAAAAGAAAACTCTTGATTTCAACCAGATAAGAACATTGTATAAACTGTGAAATTGGTAATCGATCTAAACAAAACCTAAAACCCAGAAATTAGAAATCCATTTAAACAAAACCCAAAACTTGTTTCTCCCACGAACCTAAAATCAGACCTCAAATCGAAATTAAGATTTCAAAACCATACAAAATCAGAGACTATAAATCGATCTACACAAAACCTAAACGTTATCTCTCTCCCACAAACACTAAATTTAGATCTCAATCACAAACCCAGATCTCAAACCCTAGAAATGAAACAGCAGAAAAATTGAAAACCAAATCAACCACAGAGTAAAATAAATTTGACAAACCAGGATAAGATCGAAGAGAGTGCCCTGATCAACTTTGATAAACTCAGAATCCCAAGTCTTAAGATCTTCGTCACTAGAACCCGACGCGACGGTGGTAGTAGTAGCAGCAGCTTCGGTGGTGGTTTCGGATTTCGCAGCAGCTTCGACATGTTTCTTACAGTACTCAATCACCTTCGAAAGGATCTTGCTGGTGACATTAGGGAGAGGGATACCATTATCGGCACAGTCGTCTTCAATCATATGCTTGATGGTTTGTGATTCTAGTGCCACCGCTTCGTCAATTTCGAAGTTTTCGCCATCGGAGCTTTTTAGAGTGATTTTTCTCACAGTCGACATTTGGTTTTGGAATTTGGAAACGACGTGGAGGAGATTTGTGGAAACGAGAGATATATATGTGAAAAACCAAGTTTAATCAATGTTTTTAAAGCCGGTTCACACATTGAACCAGTGAGACTAACAATTCCACCGATTTACTTTTACGATTTTACCTTGTAAATCTCATTTTACAACATTTTTTGTTTTAACTCGATAATTATTTCAACTAAATTTTCTATAAACAAAAAATACACTAATTATTTCAATTTCTCCGAAAAAATATTAATTAATAAAAAATTTATATTTAATATTCAAAATTTCAAATTTCATTTTTACATCCTTAATTTTACAATAAAAACACAAATTTGAATCTTGGCTACCATCATGCATCCGCCGGTTGTTCTTCCGATGAAACAAACTACATATAGTCTAATTTTTTCTACAACTTTATAAGTCGACGGAATGATAATCTCGTGAGATTTCTAGATGTCTTTTTGTCATTAATTATTTTATTTTAAATAATTATTTATTCATTTATAATACACATATATTAATATAATTATTAGAGGAAAGCGTATAATTGGATTTTCCTAAAAAAGGTTTGGTAAAATCATGGGATTTAGAAACACAAAATTTAAATATTAAGTAAGAAATATTTATTAGTTAGAGAAACTTGCAAAATGTACCACTTTTTGAAAAGTGGCTTTTAAAATCTACCATAATTGGAAACAGTTTTCAAAATTTACCACATTTCATTGCCACATGCAAATTTGTGGACGAAATTGCCCTTAATGGTGACAGACTGCTGTGTCAGATAAAGTGACAAGTTGGCACTGGTGGAAATAAGAGGAAGCAGACTGCAATAAATGTTGCACGTTTACAATTGCATATAATTTTATATAAATAATATGTTATATAGGGGACAAGTTCAGATCGAATGAGTAAGAGAATTTGATCGAGGACAAATTCAGATCGAATGGGTTATAGATATAGATCGAGGACAAGTTCAGATCGAATGGGTAATACAATTAGATCGGGGACAAGTTCATATCGAATGAGTAATAGAATTAGATCGGAGACAAGTTGAGCATGATGATTTTTATCATCCAATTCTCTTGACTGTCCATCGCCAGATGGTGTAGTTTTGCCTACTAGAGATCTGGATTTACTCTGGGACAACTGGATATTTTTGTTATTTTGCAATAGAAGGAAAAAAAATTCAATAATCCGGGTAGATGAAGACAATAATGCTCAACTAATCTGTGGACCAACATAGATGGTGAAAAATCTAAATAAAATTCGAAACCTTTAAATGAGAACAACTGGTGGACAAGATGTGGGATTCATGATGATAAAGCAAGATGATGAAATCGGGGACAAGATCTAGACGCAATCGGAGACAAGATCTGGAGACAAAAACGAAAGTTAATTGTTTAGTCTCAAGAGATATAATGTTTTTCGGTTAAAGTGCACATGTCTCGAGGGAGGAGAGATAAATAGAGAAGTGAATGTGGTAGGAAGATAGATAGGAAGGAGAGATAAATAGGGAAGATAAATAGGGAGGGCAAATTGGTAACTTCAAATACTAAATCTGGTAGGAGTTGAAAGGAAGTTATGAATGTGGTAGATTTTGAAAAAAATTGGGAAAAAGTGGTAATTGTTGTAGTTTTTCCTATTAGTTAGTGTATTTTTAGGAAAACCAAAATATTTTTTTTATTTTCCGAACCAAGTCGATAAAACATTGTTTACATACAAATAAATAATACAGATGTACACGGGCATTCTGTGAAGTTTGTTCGCTCTAACATTAACTTGTCGTAGAAAAATGATAGAAAAAAGAAAGTAAACGCTTTCTTACACTTCTCTACTTCCTCCAAATAAACCGAGAATGTCGACCACTCCTTTCGTGTAGGTACCATCATTACCACTTCGGAGTGACATCATCATCACCAGCTACGAGCAGTCTTCTAAGGGACACCAATGTAACACCGCGGTTTCAGAAATATTGTGGTGCATGCAAAGAGGTTCAAAAGAATTGATTTAACGACCTATGTCACCAAAGTGCACTTATCTTTTCTGTCAACTGTCCTGAGAGAACTCCAGGGTTAAGCGTACTTGATGTCACAAGCTTTTCTCAGAAGACCGTGCGGCGGTCGATAATCTCAATATTTTCCGACCCAGCCTTCCTACCATCGACCATTTCTAATTGGTTTCGCCATGCCCTGGGCTCATCAGGAGATCGACTCCATATCACGACCAGTTTGTGCAGGGATGGCCTAATCCCCTCTTCTGAGTCTGATCCTCGATCAGCGATAGATACCCGAACTCCACTCGACTTGTTCTGTCTAACTCCAAAGGGACTCTCCAACCTGAGTCATGCACGCCCTTCACTGAAGCACGTTCACCTGCCCAATGGAATAGCCCCGCGAAAGCAACACGACTGTCACGAACCGTCCCAAGTAAACGGATCGTGACATTTTCCCCCACCCATCAATGTGCACGTCCTCGTGCACGGGAAGAATCCTCAAGATTGTATGGTGTATCGTTGTGAGGTAACCCTTCACTGTGGATATAAGATTCACACTCGATTATCTTTAAGTATTTCAGTGGAGAAAAACTCTTAAAATCAACAAATGAATATGAGAATTCGAAAGGGAAATTAACCAAGAAAAGAAAGTAAAGAAACTTGACAAGAACGAAGTGCAAAAAGCCTTGCGAAATAGTAAAGAGAAAAAGTATGTTGTATTGCTTAGTAGTAGTGTGTAATAATCTATGAGAAGTCTCTCCCCAAACACATGCGTTTGAAGTTGTTTTTATAGAGAAAACATGATTAATACGGTCATTCACTGTACATAATTATATTGATCCGCATTAATCATGTAAGTTATAATTTTGACCGAAACGGCTCGAATTTGAACTATCTTGGGCTTCACATGGGCTTTCCGAACTCTTTCTTGTTGACTCTGAACTCCCGCGCTTTGATGCTACTGCGAGCTCTGAACAATATTCTCCTCTCTTCGGCCTTTCTCTATGCGAACTGTATGTTGAATAAGAGCGAACTCCATGCTGGTAAAGATCGAACTCTTTTAGTGAACTGAATCGAACTCCCAACTGGTCAAGTTCAATAAAATATCTTGAATTCCGAGAGGATTATTATGTAATAATGACGTGGACAGATCCAAGTGGATCCTACCAAAAATGTATGGGATCCGACCCCAACATTTAGCCCCCCAAGTCTTGTGAGCTGAGTGCTCGACTTGGAAGACTTAAGTAAATAATAATTAATGAATCGAGATCTTTAACATTATAGAATTCCTCCATGTTTTACGCTATTACGCCGATCTCGGATAATCAAATGATTTGATTTTCCTGACAGCCGTCATCATTAATTTCCTAATTTTATATTAATACCGCGGGGAAAACTGTCCCACTTCCCAATATTTTCGAGGTAGTTTTCTGCTAAATAGGGTTAAATGGAACGACGGCTTTTACAACGTACATTCACCCCTAAAAGCTTTTACCAAACCAGAGAAAGAAAATCTTTTAGTAAAAAATGTGTTTCCCAGCCGTTTATGTCTCAAACAACGAAGATGATAGTCGGGGAATCCCTGTCCCCAGCGGGAACGAAGTCTGCACTCAAAGGGGAGATAAATTCGGTCCGCATTTTAGGTCTCAATCGACCCATGCTTCCCTTGGCGCTCTCCGTCGCCTCTGCAACATTCCTCAGGAAATAGAATTCTCTCTCCCTAAACCCAACGAGTCTCCGGAAACAGTGCGAGAAGGTTACTATTGTGCTTACGAAGTCTATTTCAAAGGTTGCGGTTTATTTTTTCCCATACCGGAAGTTCTTCTTTTGTACCTCCTCCATCTGGGGATTGCTTTTCCCCAAATGGCTCCCAACTTTCTCCGATATGTCCTGAGCACCCTGACCGTTTCGGCAGAAGCAGGGTTTTCTCTTACAACTAGCGAACTCTTAGGGCTATTTCGAGCTCGTGAGTGCACAACGGCGGGTATTTTTTCTATGAATCCTATCTTTGACCGTAACCTGATCGACGGAAGGCCCTCGCATGATGGACCTTGGAGGAAATACTGGTTCTTTTTCTGAGTTAATCCTCATTCCGTCCAAGGGCTTTCTGGTCTTCTTCTCCCAAATTGGTCGTCTAAACTTGGTTAGAATCAACCTTTAATATTTTTCACTGTATTGTGTGAAAGAAAATTCTTAACTCAACACTTTATTTTAGGGAACCAAACTAGTCCCCGTCCAACTGTTGATTTTTTATATTTCTTTCGAATCGTTTCCGAGGGTGAAACAAATTGGAATTCTTTCACCCTTCAATGTATTCATGATGCGGGGCTCGCTATCAAAAATGGTCAAACTCGCCCCCTCGATCCTCTTTCTGAAGAGAAAGATGTCTCGAGCCTGAATGCTCGCGACAAAAGAAAAATCCTTCCCGAGACTAAAGCTCTTAAGGACCAATTATCCGAAATTAGGAAAAAGAAACGGATCGCTTCAATCTCCAAGGTTGGAAACTTCCACAGGAAGACCCTCCTGGTCGACGATGGTTCTTTAGAAGCAGCTTTGTCAATTGCGGTGGATTCTCATGGAGCCGTGATTCCTAACGACCCTCCAGTCGCTACCGCTATTTCCCTTTCTGCACAAGAGAGAGAGAGAGAAGTAACTTCTTCTCCTCTCACAAAGAGGAAGGCTCCAGATTCAGATACTTTATCAAACGAGAAACTCAAAACCGTTAGATTTAGTTCTCCGTTACGAGCTCCTAGCCCTCTGGATTCCGTTTTACCTTCTTCGGAACCTTTAGACCCTGAACTTCCTCTTCCGAGTGACAGGGTAATTCCAGAAGAGATTGCTGAATTGAAACCGGAGGTTCCTTCGTCTCAAGGATTGAGCGTTAGTACTCCAAACCCTTCACCAGCTTCGATTCCAGAAACTGGTAAGTTTTTTTTTAAAATGCAAGCCTTATCAAGACTTTACAGACTGCAGTTGTTTTATTAATCTACTATTCTCCTTTGTTTTGTAGGCGGAGAAGATATTGGAGACATCTTCCGAAGTTTTCAAACCAGGAAAGGGGTATCCCTACCCCCTTTTTTAGTTTGGAGGCCGAATATCCGTCAGATGTACGTCAATCGAGCTTGCTACCTATCCTAGGTTCGGAACTTTAGATTTTTACTATAATAACCCCTTCTTTGTTAAGTAAAAATTTTTTTGTCTGAATGACCTTTTTTTTTTTACTTTGAAGGCGTTTATGGAGACTAATGGAATGATCTTCCATTATGAGAATCTTCTTCACCAAGCGATGAAAGAGACCGCAAAGGCTAAGAAGGAGATTGACGAACTTAAACTTTTCAATCAATCTGACCGACTTGAGCGGGCGAAAACCCTCGAGTCGTCCTTCGAAGATATGAAGAGGACTTTGGCAGCTAACGAGCAACACCTCAGAATTGCAAATGCAGAAAGGGATTCTGCGAGTTCTAATGCTCTTCGCTTGAAGGCTGAGTTAGAAGAGGCTATGGCTTTGTCCGAAGAAGCGAGCCATAAGGCCAACTTTTTAGTTAAGACTAGGGCTCGCGAGATCGTCGAAGCCAAACATAACGCTCGAGAAGGGATGAGGAGCTTTGGTAAGCAACTTATTCAGTCTATCATGAACTTTATCAAAGATGAAGAAGTCTGGACTAAACTCCAAACCGATCGAGCCGAGCTGAAGTGTAATCTGGACATGATTAGGGAACTAGAGAATGGAAGAGTTTCGTTCAAGAATGAGAGGAGGGAAGTTAATGCCGAACTCGCTGTAGTTGAATCTGAGTTATCCTCGGCTTCCCTTCCTACTCTCGATCTGAAACAATTTTCTTTGGTATTTGGAGATTCCCCCTCTCAATTCGAGATAGGTGAGGGTCCTCGGCCCAGTGAGGGCTCTCCAGAGGTAGAGGAACGTTCTTAAAGAATTGTTTTATTGAGTTCATGAGAACTACTTCGTTTGACGGAAATATTTTGTTTTCTTAATGTAATAGAACAAAATCGAGTACATGCGTTTGCATATGATTTTTTTTTAAGTAAAACGTTTGGATGCGATTCTAGGTTTGCAAGTCCTAGCCTACCAAAGAGGTTTTATGAATTGTGAGAGATGAGCTGATCAGGCTCACTTACCTTTTTTTTAAAAAAAAACCTTAAAAAGTATTTTTCCTCGGTCTCTCGGAAGCGAGGATGGAGCTCGGCTTAAGCTTTTTATCGAGGGATAAGATTTATAATTCATGAGAATTTTGGCCATAAAGATGACCAGGCACTGGTTTCGATCATAGCCTAAAAACGACTTTAAACGTGTTGGGCCGCGTTTTAAACGAGCTTGAAATCTGTTACACTTTTTTTTTAAGAATCCAAATACTTTTTCTTTTAAAAGAATTCTGAAGGACTGTCATAATTTTTGTAAGAGAAACTGGACTATGCCGCTATCCTCTTTCAGAGCCAGTTCAAGAATAACATCCTCGAATGGGGACCCGTTGTTTGAACCCGACGACGAATTTTCTCCGAAGGGAGTTATTCATCCTACGTTTTTCCATTTCCGGGTAGGGAAAGAAAGGGTCAAATGTTATGACTTCTTGGAAAAGGTTTACTTTCTAATTTTTACTCTTTTCAAAGGACTGCACATTTTTTAGATAGTTGACAAGATGTTTGTTCAACAGATCGTCGGGAGGCATAAAGCTTTATGCGACAAGAGACAAAGAATCGGAAGGAGGCGCCATGCTCTTGATGAGCGTATAAGGAGGATAGAAAGAGAGATCCATCGCCTCGAAGCCGAACCGCATGAATGGGAGAGGAAAGGTTTAGATATAGTGGCTATTATTCCATCTTGCCTTCGAAGATTCCTCCGCGTGCTGGATAAATTATCTCATCTATCCTTAGCAACCGGCGATGGATCCTCTTTCGTTTCATGTTCTTCAGAGTTTCGGAGATTTCCGATGTTAAGAACTGAGGAAAATGAAGAAACGGAGGCGAAATCAATCGATCATTCTTCCGGTCTCCTCGATTTATCTTCTGACGAAGGATTATCCTCAGAAAGCTGCTCGAGATCATCCACCTCGCTGGAATCGTTATCGGACGAAGTCCTTTGACCGAACAATTCCTTTGATTTATTTTTGTTTGTAACAATGCTATTGGGCTAGCGGCCCAACGACATTAATTATATTTCACCTTTTGCTTTAAATCTATCGATTTAATTCAATCTTATTTAATACGCTAATTTAGGGAATATAATTAGCAATTAACTCGATTACATTTTCCATGAAGGTAGTAATTTCAGATTTTAAGAAATCGTCATATGACCCTCTTAAATGTGATTGAGTGTATTTCGAATATAAAGTAGGTGTAGTTCATTATTGAATTTTATCAACAATAATTCTACAAAAATGTTCGAGGAAGGTAATTCTCCAGAGAATCCCTCCGACTCATTCAAAACGATAAGCAATGATCTTTCGGGAACGTCAGACATCGAGCTCGTAAAAACGGAAGCAACTGGCGAACCAGAAGAATCACGTACATTACGGTGGGGAACCAGCATTCAGGTTCTGATCATGTTAATCGAGAGATTATCAGCTCAAGATCGTGTCAAGGCTGAAGAGTTTATTACCAAGGTATTGTTCAACCTAGTGTCTTGACTTCTTTTGTTATTACTAAACGAAACGTCTTATTTTCTTCAGCTTATCACTCGGCACAACGAGCTCGAAGGTGAGAAAATTGAGATTAGGAAAAGAAGAATGGAACTAGAGAAACGTCGTCTCGATATTGCTCGCGAGCTTCATCGCCTCGAAGCCCATCCTTCTGATTGGATCGAGATAGGCCTCCAGGAGTACGGAAACATGCCGGGTTGCATTCTGAGCATCGTTGACCTCGCAGGCCAAGGAGCAGAGCTATTCCGTAATCCAAGACCCTTATAGATATGGTTTTTGCTTAGCTAAAAATATTTATTTATACATTGTTCGCAACGTATTATAATATTTATGCTATGCTTATTAAAAACAAGACTCCATTATTGGAATAGTATTTTTATTTTTATAGCTGGACTCGTGTTTAGCGAGCTGCCTACGTACCCAAAATAGGATCAAGCCAAATCGTAGTTTGAATATATTTGTTTTAGCAATAGAACTTTTTCAAGTTGATGATGTTCCAAGGCCTTTGAACGGGATTACCGTCAAGGTCTTTTAAACGGTATACACTATTTCGGATTCTTTCTGTGATTTGATAAGGGCCTTCCCAGTTAATACCGAGTTTTCCAGCTCCTTCTTCTTTTGTGTTATCGAACACTCGCCTTAAAACAAAGTCTCCTACATTTAAAGGTCTGTTTTTCAGCTTTGAGTTATAGTATCGAGCGGTCAACTGCTGATAGTTCTGAAGATGAATAAGGGATTGGTCTCGCCTTTCATCAATTGTATCGAGAATGTCTTCTAATAATTTAGAATTCAGTTCTTCGTTAAGTGGAGCTTCGCTCCGGCGTAAACCGGGAACATTCAGCTCGGCTGGGACTACTGCTTCCATCCCATATACTAACGAGAATGGAGTTTCTGCCATTGCTCGCCTCGGGGTTGTTCGATATGCCCACAACACAGGTTGTAGCTCGTCATACCAAACACCTTTTCGAATGGTTTTATTGGAAGCTTCCGCTTGCCCATTTCCTTGAGGATACCTCGGCGTTGAATAGCTAAGTGAGGATACCTCGGCGTTGAATAGCTAAGTTTTATCCCCCAAGAGGAACAAAAATATTCAAAGTCATTTGAAATGAACTGAGGACCGTTGTCCGGTACAATTTCGTAAGGAACTCCATGGCGACAAATAATGTGTTTCCACAAGAATGTCTTTACCAGAGACTCTTGTATGTTTACGTAAGGTTCAGCTTCGATCCATTTGGATAAATAGTCCGTTAGAACTAATAAGTATTGGAAGCCTCGCATTGAGCGATGCATCAGACCAACTATATCCATTGACCATCTCATGAAAGGGTATGGAGCGGATATAGATGATAAAAATTCAGATGGCTGGTGAATAAGAGGAGCGTGCATCTGGCATTTTTTACACCGTTTGGCATAATCGATGCTGTCATAAATCATAGTTGGCCAGAAATATCCTATCGTTTGATTTTAAAAGCCATTGCTCGTCCCGAAGAATGACTACCGCAAAGTCCTTCGTGGACCTCGCTTGTTACTATTTCAACTTCGGGTCCGAAAATACACAAAAGATAAGGGTCACTAACACCTCGCTTGTACAATGATTCTTTTATTATGCAATACTTTGCGCTGATGATTCTCAATTTGCGAGCTTGCCATTTGTTCGATGGTAGTTCTCCATTAAGAATGAAATTTTTGATGGGTACCCTCCAGTAAGCCCCCCAATCATTAGCGGACGTATTATCTTTGAGTATAAACTTCCTTGGTTCCGGCTCGGAAGGAATATCGGGATCATTTTCGATTGTTACCAGAACTTTTTCATTATTCGTTATACCCAGAAGTGACTGTTCAGCTCAAGATGGTTCTTTAATGGGAACCTCTTGATCTTTTAGTTTTCTTCTCGGCTTTCTTTTAGGAAGTTCCAGTTGTGGAGTAAGTTCGTCATCTTGAGACTTCGCTCGTGATCTAGTGACAACAAGCGAACTGTTCTTATTATCGGAATTTAATTCTGGAGCTTCGATATGCTCGACTTCCAAAATATTATCGTTTCTTGTTTCTTCATTTGAAATACTTCGTGAAGTAATACATTCAACTGGAATCACTCGCTTGAGTTCGGGATATGAGGTAGAAGCTAGGGCAGCTAAAGCGTCTGCCGAAGTATTCTCGCCTCGAGGTATTCGAACCAATTCGAATTCTTTGAATTTTCCGGCTAAATTTTTGACAGCCAAAAGATAGGCTTCCATTCGAGGAGTCTTAGCTTCGTAATCTCCAGCGAACTGGTTTACAACTAGCTGAGAATCACAATAAGCTATTATTTTTTTTGCTCCAATTGCAAGAGCAAGCCGAAGTCCTGCTAAGAGAGCTTCATATTCCGCTTCGTTGTTCGAAGCTGGGAACATTAATCGAAATGATAGTTCGATTATTTCCTTTGTCGGAGTTTGAACCTAATACTGATTCCGGATCCTTGCTTAGAAGAAGAGCCATCTACATGTAATTTCCATGTGGAGTATGTTTCGATAAGGATTCCATCATCTAATGGTAATTCGGTTAGAAAATCAGCCAAAACTTGTGCTTTTGCGCTAGTTCGACTTTTATATTCTATATCGTACTCACTGAGTTCGATTGCCCATTTCGCCAATCTACCGGACTGACTTGGTCCGTGAAGAATTGAGCGAAGTGGATGAGAAGTTAAAACTTCTATCGGATGAGATTGGAAATAAGGTCTGAGTTTTCTAGCAGATACGACTGCTGCTAAAGCTAATTTTTCCATCATGGTATATCTCGATTCTGGATCTTTAAGAGATTTACTTATGTAGAAAATCGGCTTTTGATCACCTCGATCCTCTCGAACTAAAACCCCACTTAAGAATGATTAGAAACTGAAATATAAAGATAAAGTTTCTCATATGACTCAGGTTTTGAGAGAACCGGTGGTGTTGTCAGATAAGTTTTGAGTTGATCGAAAGCTGCTTCGCATTGATCATCCCACTGAAATTTTTTGTTCCCTATAAAATTTGATAAAAAGGGAGACATTTATCTGTCGATTTTGAAATGAAACGATTCAGCGCAGCAATTCTACCCGTCAATCGTTGGATTTCTTTGATGTTTTTTGGTGAAGGCATTGAGAGGAAAGCGTTAATCTGATTGGGATTCGCCTCTATTCCTCTTTTTGTGATTATGTAACCTAGGAATTCTCCGGAAGGCACACCAAAAGAACATTTACCTGGATTTAATTTCATTCCAAACTCATTTAGAATATTGAAACACTGCTAAAGATGAGTGATGTGCTCAGATTTCTTAAGAGACTTCATGAGCATATCATCGATGTAAACCTCCATCGTTTGGCCCAAATATTTTGCAAACATTTTGTTAACTAAACGTTGGTACATTGCTCCGATATTTTTTAAACCGAATGGCATAACTTTGTAACATTAGATTCCTCTATCAGTTATGAAAGATGTTTTCTCTTCATCTTCGGGATTCATCATGATCTGATAATATACAGAAAATGCATCCATAAATGATAAGAGTTCGTTTCCAGCCGTTGATTCTACAAGCCGATCAATATGAGGGAGAGGAAAGCTGTCTTTTGGACATGCTTTGTTAATGTCAGTGAAATCGACACATACTCTCTGTTGGGGTCGGATCCTACACATTTTTGGTAGGATCCACTTGGATTTGTCCACGTCATTATTACATAATAATATTCTTGGAATTAAAGATATTTTATTATGAGAATCAAGCTTGACCAGTCGGGAGTTCGATCTTTACCAGTACGGAGTTCGCTCTTATTCAACATACAGTTCGCATAGAGAAAGGCCGAAGCGAGGAAAATATTGTTCGAGGTTCGCGGCAGCGTCAAGACGCGGGAGTTCGGAGTCAACAAGAAAGAGTTCGGAAGATACGCGCGAAGCCCAAGATAGTTCAAATTCAAGCCGTTTCGGTCAAAATGTAACTTACATGATTAATGCAGATCAATGCAATTATGAGCAGTAAATGACTGCATTGATCATGTTTTCTCTATAAAAACAACCTCAAACGCATGTGTTTGGGGAGGGCGAATTATTCATTACTTCTAAGCAATACAATATATTTTTCTCTCATTACTATCTTTCGCAAGGAATTTTGTACTTCGTCTTTATCAATTTTTTCCTCATTTCTTTTCTTGGTTGATTTCCTTTTCAAATTTTCATATCCATTTCCTGATTTTACAAGAGTTTTTCTCTACAAAAATACTTAAAGATAATCGAGTGTGAATCCTACATCCACATTTTGGCGCCGCCTGTGGGGAGTTACCACAAAACTCTTTAATCTCAAAATCTTTCTTTCCCAACCAAGAAACTATGGCTTATCAGCAAGCATTGAGCGATGCAATTGCTTTGCTTACTCAGACAACCACCGATCTGACCAATCAGATGGGTACACTTGTTACTGCCAACACCACCTTTGGTGAAAGGTTGAACTCAATCGAGCAAACCTTAACAAGTGTACAAACCACCCAGACGAATTTGTCAAACGCGCAGAACGCTGTTTCAAGCCGTTTAGATAATTTGTCCTCAGCGCGAACAACATCGCGTCAGCGCAGGTTATTCGCGACTCCTGGGATTACTCAAACTCCTCCAGGAGGCCAGCCAGCAAGCACTAGCAATCTGGCAGCCGTAGGGGATGCGACTAACCCAACCGGGGAAGAAATTCCCCAGGGACAGGGAAATCTTCCTGTTGACGACGGATTTTATATAGAAGATCCTGATGTCGCCCTATCAGACGATTTCATCAAATTTCACCAAGAGCTTAATGAAATGAAGTCGAAATTTCATCAGGCTACCAGTTCGGCGCCTGAGATCGATCGAGTAATCGAAAAAACTCATCGAACGCCCTTTACCTCGAGAATCTCGAACCTTCGGATCAAAGATTCTTGAAAGGTTAAATTACCAACTTACGATGGTAAAGGAGATCCTAAAAATCACCTCGCTGCTTTTCAGATCGCTGTAGGCAGAATTGATCTAGAACCAGGCGAAGAAGATGCCGGATTTTGCAAATTATTTTCCGAGAATCTTTCCGGACCGGCTCTGTTATGGTTCACTCTGTTAGAACCAGAAACTATTGATAGTTTTAAGGAATTGTCCTCAGCATTACTAAAACAATATTCTATGTTTATGGAAAAGGCAACTTCTGATGCGGATCTTTGGAATTTAACCCAAGGTCAGAATGAACCACTTCGCAAATATATCGCTAAATTCAAAGAAGTGATAGCCAAAATTCCTGGGGTATCGCACGCAGCTGCCCTTTCTGCTTTAAGGATCAGACTCTGGCATGAATCCCGATTTCGGGAAGAAATCATCGTCAATCGTCCGAGTACCATCCAAGATGCTTTATTCAGAGCTACTAATTGGATGGAGGCAGAAAAAGAAAAGCTTAGCCTCGCTAAAAAGCATCGGCCAACTAAATTAGTCGTTGCGAATCCAACTAAAAGGTTCGAACCAAAAGACCAAAAACGGTTCGGAGTTAATCCTGCAACTAATGCTGTAGGAAAACCCTCTCCAAGCAGAGGAAGATACAATCCTCCTAATACTTGGGTTAGAGATGAAAGTGCCTATTGTGATATTCATAAAGTAAACGGGCACTCCACTAAAGATTGCAGCGTACTCAAAAAGCACCTCACCGAACTGTGGGCAGCTAGAGAGCTCGCTAATTTCAATATCGAGAAATTTGTGGAATCTTATGATAAAGAAAAAGAAGATTCCAAAGCTTCTAATCCTCCGGAAAAGAAACATAAACCCAATGGGCCTGGAACTCCGAACACTCCTAAGAAAATGATCGATGTTATAATGGGAGGATCCAAATTATGCCGAGATTCGATTAGATCAATCAAAAGGCATAAGAAATCAGCAGCAATTCAAACCGCTGTGGGTTTCCAATCGAATGAACAAATACCTTCTATCTCCTTTGATAATTCGGACACTCAAGCAATAACAGGACTTTATGATGATGCTCTCGTAATAACTTTAGATGTTGCGAACTTCGAAGTGACGAGGTGTCTAATTGATACTGGAAGCTCGGTAGATCTCATATTTCTAAGCACTTTGCAAAGAATGGGAATCAATAAAGCCGACATTATCGGTCTACCAGCGCCGTTAGTAGCTTTCACGAGTGACACATCTATGTCCTTGGGAAACATAAAACTACCAGTGCTCGCCGCTGGGGTTCCAAAAATTGTAGAATTCATTGTTTTCGACCATCCGGCCGCTTACAACATAATTCTCGGAACTCCGTGGATATACCAAATGAAGGCTATACCTTCAACCTATCACCAGTGTGTGAAATTTCCGACTCCTGATGGAATTGGAACCATTCGAGGAGATCAGGAAACACCACGATCTTGCTATCTCATGGGACATCGTTTAAAGCTCAAATAGCAATTAATGATAAATGCTAAGCAAGAAAACACCTCGCGTTACCCAAGTGGTCTCAGTTCGAATGAGGTTACCACATAAATTGAAATTGATTCCGAATTCCAGACCGAAAAGTAAAAATCGGTACTACTTTAGATTTAGAAATCAAAGATCAATTGGTAACATTTCTAAAAGAAAATAAACATATGCCTGGAATCGACAAAAGTATCATTACCCATGATTTAAACGTCGATCCCAATTTTAAACCAATAAAGCAAAAGAGAAGAAAATTGGGTCCTGACCGAGCTCAAGCGGTCAATGACGAAGTCGATAAACTTTTGAAAATCGGTTCGATTAGAGAAGTAAAATACCCGGACTGGTTAGCTAATCCCGTGGTAGTCAAAAACAAAAATGGAAAGTGGAGAGTATGTGTCGATTTCACTGACATTAACAAAGCATGTCCAAAAGACAGTTTTCCTCTCCCTCATATCGATCGGCTCATAGAATCAACAGCCGGAAACGAACTCTTGACATTCATGGATGCATTTTCCGGATATAATCAGATCATGATGAATCCCGAAGATGAAAAGAAAACATCCTTCATAACAGATAGAGGAACCTACTGTTATAAAGTTATGCCATTCGGTCTAAAAAAAGCCGGGGCAACATACTAGCGTTTAGTTAACAAAATGTTTGCAAAACATTTGGGCAAAACGATGGAAGTTTATATCGATGATATGCTCGTAAAATCTCTTAAGAAATCCGAGCACATCACACATCTTGAGCAATGTTTCAAAATTCGGAATGAAATTAAATCCAGCTAAATGTTCTTTTGGTGTACCTTCTGGAAAATTCCTAGGCTACATAGATACAGAAAGAGGAATAGAAGCCAATCCTAATCAGATTAATGCTTTCCTCACGACGCCTTCACCGGAAAACATTAAAGAGGTCCAGCGTTGACGGGCAGAATTGCTGCGTTGAATCGTTTCATTTGAAATCTACTGATATATGCCTCCCTTTTTACCAGATTTTAAAAGGGAACAAAAAGTTTCGGTGGGATGATCAATGCGAAGCAGCTTTCGATCAACTCAAAACTTATCTAACAACACCGCCGGTTCTCTCAAAACCTGAGTCAGATGAGAAACTTTATCTTTACATCTTGGTTTCTAATCATTCTGTAAGTGGGGTTTTAGTTCGAGAGGATCGAGGTGATTAGAAGCCGATTTTCTACATAAGTAAATCTCTTACCAGTCCGGAAATGAAATATACCATGATGGAAAAATTAGCTTTAGCGGTAGTCATATCTGCTAGAAAACTCAGACCTTATTTCCAATCTCATCCGATAGAAGTTTTAACTTCTCATCCGCTTCGTTCAACTCTTCACGGACCAAGTCAGTCTGGTAGATTGGCGAAATGGGCAATCGAGCTTAGTGAGTACAATATAGAGTACAAAAGTCGAACTAGCGCAAAAGCACAAGTTCTGGCTGATTTTCTTACCGAACTACCACTAGATAATGGAATCCTTATTGAAACAGACTCTACATAGAAATTACATGTAGATGGCTCTTCTTCTAAACAAGGATCCGGAATCGGTATTAGGCTCGAAACTCCAACAAAGGAAATAATTGAACAGTCTTTTCGATTAATGTTTCCGGCTTCGAACAATGAGGCAGAATACGAAGCTCTCTTAGCAGGACTTTGGCTTGCTCTTGCAATTGGAGCAGAAAAATAATAACTTATTGTGATTCTCAGCTAGTTGTAAACTAGTTCGCTGGAGATTACGAAGCTAAGGCTCCTCGAATGGAAGCCTATCTTTCGATTGTCAAAAAATTAGCCGGAAAATTCAAAGAATTCGAGTTAGTTCGAATACCTCGAGGAGAAAACACTTCGGCAGACGCCTTAGCTGCCCTAGCTTCTACCTCAGATCCCGAGCTCAAACGTGTTATCCCAGTTGAATGTATTTCTTCGCGAAGTATTTCGGTTGAAGAAACAGAAAACGATAACATTTTGGAGGCCGAGCATATCGAAATTCCAAAATCAAGCTCCGAAAATGAAAATAGTTCATTTGTGGTCACCAGATCACGAGTAAAATCTCAAGATGATGAACTTACTTCACCATTGGAACTTCCTAAAAGAAAGCCAAGAAGAAAATTACAGGATCAAGAGGTTCCCGCTGAAGAACCGTCCCGAACTGAAAAGAAGCCTCCAGGTGATGAAGAGGTTCGAGAAACAATCGAAGATCCTGATATTCCTTCCGAACCCGAACCAAGGAAGTTTGTACTCAAGGATAATACTTCCGCTAATGATTGGGGGGCTGGCTGGAGGGTACCCATCAAAAATTTCATTCTCAATGGAGAACTACCATCGAACAAATGGCAAGCTCGCAAATTAAAAATCATCAGCGCTAAGTATTGTATAATTAAAGAGTCATTGTACAAGCGAGGCGTTAGTGATCCTTACCTTTTATGTATTTTTGGACCCGAAGTTGAAATAGTGATAAGCGAAGTCCATGAAGGGCTTTGTGGTAGTCATTCTTCGGGACGAGTAATGGCTTTCAAAATCAAACGGTTAGGATATTTCTGGCCAACTATGATTTCTGACTGCATCGGTTACTGATATGTGTATATTTCACATGTTTTAAGCATCCATTTAGCATCACTTTATCATCATTTTGTCATTGTTTCATACCATTTCTCATCACTTGTCATCACTTTACATGTTTAGGATAGATTTGCATGCATGTTGCATATTTGAGTGTTTTCAGGTGATTTGGAGCTGTTGGCGAGCAGATTGAGAGAAGCAGAGCAAAACCAACAGTATCACTCGACCTGCACAGTCGAGCACTCTCAGCAGCCAGCCTCTCAAGATCACTCGACCACATCTCCTCATCACCAAGTGGATTGCGCGGTCGAGCATCACCAGCAGACTCTTCAGATCACCACTCGACCTCGTCTTCAGATGACCACTCGACTGACCACTCGACCTCGTGGTCGAGTACCGTCTCCTTCACCAACTCGACCTACCACTCGACCTCGTGGTCGAGCACCATCTTCTTCAGCCACTCGACTGGATGCTCGATCTCCACTCCCCACAGCCACTTAATCACAAGCTTCAAAGTCTTCTCAGGTCCCAACTCAACCAGACACTGAGCATAAGGAAGAGAAGAGGATGAAGCACTACTCGACTCACCACTCGACCTAGGTACTCGATTGCATCACGACCAGATCAAGAAACCGCCAAGACGTCAACTTTACTCGATTGCTCCTACTCGATCACAAGAGTCGAGTACTCTCTTAAACCGCTTTAAAACCTTGTCGTTTTGTGTTTTAGGGTTTCCTAGTATTTACTATAAATAGGTTGTTTCTCTTAATTTTCAGACTAAGTTATTTTCTGCAGAACAATTAGTGCTTTCTTCATCTTTGTAATCCAGATTTCTCTTAATCTATTGAGTATTTGCTTTTGATTTCTTCTACAAAGTTGTTCATCTTGTTGAGATCTTGCTAGTATGAAGTTTTTATGCATTTCTGGGTTTATGTTCATGTTCATGAGTTTTGAGTAGTGATTAGGGTTCTTGAGGATGGGTTAGAGTAGTTTAGAATCCTTGATCTGCTAGGTGGTTGAGTTTGATTGGTAGATCCCTTCTGGATTAGTTGTTCTTAATGCTGATTGCTTTCTGATCAACTGGAATCTGAGCCCAGACATTTCCGCACCCAAAAGGTGTTCGACGAAATGTCTGAACCACTAATTCCAGAGATTCGTGGCTCTGTACCAAGGTATTGGTTACAGGGAGCGTTTTGGCTTAGACTTGTTGTTTCGTAATGCCTGTTAGGTTAGCTCTCGTCAATGGTGATTGAGTCTGGGACTAGCTTTGCTTGAGGATCTCTGTTGCGGTAGCACTTTGATTTGGCTATTGAACTTGTTGT
Source organism: Arabidopsis lyrata subsp. lyrata (assembly GCF_000004255.2). Taxonomy (NCBI): domain Eukaryota; kingdom Viridiplantae; phylum Streptophyta; class Magnoliopsida; order Brassicales; family Brassicaceae; genus Arabidopsis; species Arabidopsis lyrata. Next base: position 7,403,811 of record NW_003302548.1, on the reverse strand, counting down.
CTAGGGATAGTTTGTTGAGCATGTTAACCACCTGTGAGATTAAGGAGACTTCACTACTCGATTACCCCATCCTCGGGAATTTCTCTTCCAATTGATTTCTTTGTTCACATCGCTATTGATTGCTTGATCTCGTTACTTGTTGCTTAGTTTTTGCATTTTTACTTATTTCACTTGAAGTACTCGACCACACCCAGCGGTTTGGAAACGAACTGTGTGGTAGAGTAGTTTTACTGCAGTTTCCATTTGGTACTCGACCTGTTACTCGACCACATCCAGTGTCTGGCAAACGGACTGTGTGGTAGAGTAGTTTTATTGCAGTTTCTGCTGTTACTCGACCTGATACTCGACCACACCCAGTGCTTGGCATCAGGCTGTGTTGGTCGAGTATATTAGCTATTTCTGTTATAATTTCTGTTTTTGCATGATCATTTAGGATTGTTAACAACATCAAAACCTGTTATTGCTTGGCTTGACTCTGTAAAATCTGATTGCATCTTGATTGCTAGCATCACACCCATTTGGATTGACACCTTAAATACTACAATGACATGATAGTAATTTAAGGATAATTGATCTTAGTTAAAATCTTACTATCAGTTACGCCAAACGGTGTAAAAAATGTCAGATGCACGCTCCTCTTATTCACCAGCCATCTGAAATTTTGTCATCTATATCCGCTCCATACCTTTCATGAGGTGGTCAATGGATATAGTTGGTCCGATGCATCGCTCAACGCGAGGCGTCCAATACCTATTAGTTCTAACGGACTATTTTTCCAAATGGATCGAAGCAGAAGCCTACGTAAATATACAAGATTCTGTGGTAAAAACATTCTCGTGGAAACACATTATTTGTCGCCATGGAATTCCTTACGAAATAGTAACGGACAACGGTCCTCAATTCATTTCAAATCAATTTGAAGATTTTTGTTCCGCTTGGGGAATAAAACTTAGCTATTCAACGCCGAGATATCCTCAATAAAACCATTCTCAGCAATCTCAAAAAGCGTTTGAATGCTCGGAAAGGTGGTTGGTATGACGAGCTGCAACCTGTGTTGTGGGCATATCGAACAACCCCAAGACAAGCAACGGGAGAAACTCCATTTTCATTAGTATATGGGATGGAAGCTGTAGTCCCAGCCGAACTGAATGTTCCTGGTTTACACCGGAGCGAAGCTCCTCTTAACGAAGAACTAAATTCTAAATTATTAGAAGACGTTCTTGATACAATCGATGAAAGGCGAGATCAATCCCTTATTCGACTTCAAAACTATCAACAATCGACCGCTCGGTACTATAACTCAAAGTTGAAAAACAGACCTTTAAATGTAGGAGACTTTGTTTTAAGACGAGTGTTCGATAACACAAAAGAAGAAGGAGCTGGAAAACTCGGTATTAACTAGGAGGTCCTTATCAAATCACAGAAAAAGTCCGAAATGGTGTTTACCGTTTACCAGACCTTGACGGAAATCCCGTTCAAAGGCCTTGGAACGTCATCAACTTGAAAAAGTTCTATTGCTAAAGCAAACACAATCGAACTACGATTTGGCTTGATCCTATTTTGGGTACATAGGCAGCTCGCTAAACACGAGTCCATCTATAACATAAAAATAAAAATATTATTCCTATCATGGAGTCTTGTTTTTATAAATTCAATATTCGAACATGAATATAAATACATTGCGAACGATGTATAGATGAATAAGCTAGAACCAGATCTAGAAGGGTCTTGAGTTACGGAACAACTTTGCTCCTTGACCTGCGAGGTCAACGATGCTCATAATACAACCTGGCATGTTTTCGTACTCCTGAAGTCCTAGTTCGATCCAGTCGGAAGGATGAGCTTCGAGGCGATGAAGCTCGCGAGCAATATCGAGGCGACGCTTCTCTAGTTCCATGATCCTATGCCTAATCTCTTGTTTCTCATTTTCGAGCTCGTCGTGCCGAATGATAAGCTGAAGAAAATGAAATGCTTCGTTTAGCAATAATAAAAAGAGTTAAATCACTAGGTTTAACAATACCTTGGTAATGAACTCCTCGGCCTTGGCACGATCTTGAGCCGATAATCTATCAATTAACATGTTTGGAACCTGAATGCTGGTTCCCCAACCTAGTGGGCGTGATTCTTCTGGTTCGTCGTTAGCTTCCGTTTTTACAAGATTGATGTCTGACGTTTCCGGAAGATCATCACTTATCACTTTAAACAAGTCGGAGGGATTCTCTGAGAAATTACCTTCCTCAAACATTTTTGTAGAATTATTATTAATTAAATTAAATAACGATCTACATCTGCTTTATATTCAAAATATACTTGACCACATTTAAGAGGGTAAATTGACGATTTCCCAAATCTGAAATTACTACTTTTATGGAAAATGTAATCGAGTTAATTACTAATTATATTCCCTAGATAAACGCGTTAAATATGATGAGTTAATCGGCAAATTTAAAGCAAAAGAGGAATGTAATTAATATTGTTGGGCCTCTAGCCCAATAGTTTTTTACATAATTAAAAAAAAACTAAGAAGGAGGGGGTTCGCAGGAGGAACTTCATCTGATGGCGAACCGTCTTCGCGTTCATCAGGATCGAGGTTCCTTTGGTAGATATCCCAATGCTTCTTCAGGAACCTAATGTGTTCTCGAAGACAGCCGGGAATGCGGGCGATAGAATCAAATCCCCTCCTCTCCCAGTTGTGAACGTCCGACTCCAAACGTCGGATCTTCCTTTCTGTTCTAGCAATCCGATCCTCGAGGATACGGCGTTTCATTCCGAGACGTTTCCTTTCAGAGCAGAGGAAAGCTTATCTTTCCGTGATCTGTAAATAACAGATACATTACGAATCTATTAAGTAAAACCTTGAAACTATTGGTACTAGGTTCAAACCTGCTCCATGAATTCATGCCACTCGATCTGTTCCTCCCGGGACATGGAAGAAAAAAAACAAGGAATAGCCACCCCTTGTGGAGTGAATCCATCCCCCGACGGGAAAAGAGATTCGCTTGAAGGGAATCGTGGTGAGTTAGGACCAGAAGGTTCGCCTTGGGGAGAAGTCATCTTTTATCTAAAAAAGAAGGACTACAAAGTTCTTTATAAAAAAAAATCTATAGGAAAATTTCCAAAATCCAACTCTCCTTATATAGGAAAAATATGTAAGGTTGCTCACTTGAGTGTTTATTGAAAAAGGAAGTTAAACGTCAATCTATTGATCTGACAGTTATGACCTTTCGATTTTCGTGTACATGCACAAACAAGACCTACGAAATATAGGTTATTCAAGTATCCCTTAAACACCTAGTAGGCGAACTTAATTTCGAACTCGAAATTCGAAGACAATCAATAAATGGTATCACACCTTTTTATCTCTTAGGGAAAGCAAACAGTTCTTACTAGAGATTTCCCTAATCGAACACATTTGAAGTATCTCAAAGTGTTCTTGTAAGCCGAGCTCTAACCTCGCAAACGAGAGACCGAGGAAAAATTCCAATGTTTTTTGTTTTAAAAAGGCAAGTAGGTCTGATCAGTCTATCTCTCCTATAATCCTAAACCACTTCGATTAGGAGGACTTTGCAAACCCTCTAGGTAAAATCGATGGTTTCCACCAAAATTAAATATTTCTTCCTAAAGAAATTTTAATTAAAAACCCCCTTGGGTAAGTTATTCATAACAGTAATAAAAGCCTCCTTGGGCAGAAAACTCCAAAAAGAAATAAACAGCCCCATGGCCAACAAAACGAATTTCATGTCTTAAAATTAAAAGGGACAATCCCCATAAAAGGTGAATGCAATCACCATCATTCAATCATAGGCGAACCACCTTCATCTCCTGCTTGATTTGAGACAAGAGCACTCCCGACATCAGCGTTCTGAGTTGTGGGAACCACCTCAGGATTAAGCGAGCTAGCATCTTGAGGAGGTTCGCTCTTCGATTCAAGGCCGTCTCCCATAATCGAGGAGATGGCAGGATCACGACCAGAGAACCCTTGAGCTCGTCCCGAGGAGATTCTGTCACCATTGGTTCCGAACTCATTAAAATGAGCGCGAGGAGAACCTGTTAACATCATCTCGTCCAGAGACAAACCAATATTTGGCTCAGTCAATGGAGGGGAATCGGCGAACTCAGAAACAAACTGCTGCAAATTCAAATACGGCTGAGGAGCAGTAGCTAGCTTAGCTTCAGTCTCAGCAAGCTCAGCGCCAACTGTTTCCTTTTCCTCAGCCAAGTTGACCTTTCCGTCCTCTATCTCCTTGATCAGATCGACATTGCTCTTCATTTCATCACGCTCGGAGTTAAGTTTGTTCCAAGCTTTATCTGTAGTAATAAATTCCTGCACAGTAAGAAGAAACTTTTGCCCAGCTCCTTTAACCTCTTTCCGAGTATTGTGAGATATCTTGCGAACATCTCGATCTTTGAGTTCGGAAAGAGATTCATTTTTGCGCTCGAGCTCCTCAGCAGCTGTTTTGACCCTGTCAAGCTCTGATCTCAGAAGCTCAATCTCGCCCTTTGCGAGGTTATGGTCAGCAAGGGCAGTCTCTAGCCTCTACTCAGTTTCGATTAAAATCTTCCTTGTCTCCTCGCCAGATCTCTCGAGTTGTTCGATTTTCTCCTGGCGAGACGAATCAAGGCCAGCAGTCTCCTGCACGAGCCGACTGGAAGATTGTAGTTTCTCGATCTCTCCTTCAGCAACAACAGCTTTCTTGGAAACTTTGGCAAGCTCCTCTTTGTAATAGTTGATGATGCCATTCACGTCCAAAGTTGCCTAATGAAAGAAGATGCGTTTTTAAAATTTTTTTTTTTCGAAATCAGTTGTTGAAAGGTGCAAATAGTCAAACCTGGGAGGAATGGAATGAATGGCTGACATACATCTTCTTGATATCAGGCTTTAATATGATCCTTGTTAGAAGATCTTAGTCCCTTGATGCACTTCGTGTGGTGGTTGAATAGATTAAGCTAAAATGATGCGGAATGGATATGAAGTAAGTGAATGATGGTGATCGAGTGGTCTGGTGAAGAGGTGGTCGAGTAGTTTGGTGGTGAGGTCGAGTAGGATGGTCGAGTGGTGACAAAAAGGTGAGATCGAGTAGGGTTTGGTGGTGAAGCGGGAGATGTGGTCGAGTAGGGACTTGGTGGTTGAGTAGACAAGGATGTGATCGAGTAACCAAGGTGAAATCGTGAAGGTTTCGGGTATGGTGGTCGAGTGAATGAGAGTGAGGTCGAGTATGATTACGATTGATGATTTGAATGATC
>NW_003302548.1:7395890-7398467 GCF_000004255.2 Arabidopsis lyrata subsp. lyrata | reverse complement strand
AATGGATCGAATGACGAAGGTGAGATCGAGTATATGGGAAGGTGAGGGGTCGAGTAGAACTTCCAAAGGCTGCGAGACTCCTTGAACTTCCGGACTTGATTCTGCTGGGATATGACACACCAAGAGCAGCTTCAAGATGAGATCGTGATATTAGACACACAAACTCAAGATCAAACGAATTCAGAAAGAGTTTTTGATAAGAAAATGTTTGATAACGTTTACAAAGGAGAAGAAGCGAAATATAAAGAAGAAGAAGAGAGTTCTAGGGAGATGAAGAGTTATTCTCGGGAAAGAAACGACATTAAACACACACAAGACTGATTTCGAATTTGTCATGGGCTTCTCCTTTGGTAATGGGCTGCGAGACATCATTGGGCTCGAGTATGAGTGTGTGAGCTTGCCTCGTTAAAAAACCTCTCTTGGAAAACCCATTGGGATAAAACCAAGAGGAGGGATAAAGAGTGCAAGTCACATACCTCCAATGATGTCACTTAAACGGCTTGAATCACAACCAACGTGGTTGAACAAGCTTCCGGTTTAAGGCTGCCTTCAATGTGTTGTAGAAGTGTGTTGATAGCTTGATTCAACAACTTAGTCTTTGATCTTGTCAGTGGTCCAGTAGCAACTTGCAATGACATATCCTCTTTAGTTCCAAGTGCTTCATTCTCCTTAGCTCCCTGCATGGTCGAGTACTTCCTTGGTGCATTAGTATACTCGATCACATTGTCCTCTTGGTGGTCGAGCATGTGATCGAGTACATCATCTGGTTCAGCATCAGCATACTCGATCGCATTGTCCTCCTGGTGGTCGAGCATGTGGTCGAGTACCTCCTCTGGTTCAAGCTGTTCCTTAGTTCCTTGACCCAAGCTTCCCATGATCACATCATCCTCTCCCAGTTGAGAAGGATTTGACCTCAAATCTGTATTATCTGCAATAAAAGGGATAAGGTCAGCAACATTGAAGCTATTACTCACATTGTACTTACCTTGCAAATCCAGGGAGTATGCATTGTTGTTGATCCTCTTGAGCACTTTGAATGGTCCGTCTATCCTTGGCATAAGCTTAGATTTCCTCTCCTTAGGAAAACGTTCTTTTCGAAGATGGATCCAAACCAAGTCTCCTTCGTTGAATATGAATTCCTTTCTGCTCTTGTTAGCATGTTTGGTGTACTGCTTCGTCTTCTCTTCAATGTTCTTCCTAGCCTGCTCATGAATCTGTTGAACCAATTCTGCCTTCTTCTTTCCATCCAGACTAACTCTTTCATTCAAAGGTAAAGGCATCAAATCCAAAGGAGTAGTGGGATTGAACCCATAAACGATTTGAAAGGGTGAAAATTTAGAGGCAGAATGCATAGAATGATTATATGCAAATTCAACATGAGGTAAACAGTCCTCCCAAGTCTTTAAATTCTTTTTAATCAATGCACGCAAGAGTGTAGACAATGTCCTATTAACTACCTCAGTTTGCCCATCAGTTTGCGGGTGACAAGTAGTAGAGAACAACAACTTAGTTCCTAGCTTAGACCAAAGCGTTTTCCAGAAATAACTAAGAAACTTAGTGTCTCTATCAGATACTATGGTCTTAGGCATGCCATGTAGACGAACTATTTCTTTAAAGAACAGGTTGGCTATATGCATTGCATCATCAGTTTTATGACATGGAATGAAATGTGCCATCTTAGAAAATCTATCCACAACCACAAAAATTGAATCCTTACCTGTCCTAGTCCTTGGCAAACCCACTACAAAGTCCATAGAAATATCATTCCAAGGATGCGAAGGAATAGGAAGAGGAGTATACAAACCGTGGGGTTGTGACTTAGCCTTAGCTTGTTTACATGTCGGGCACCTTTCACACATTCTCTCCACATCTCTTTTCATGTGCGGCCAGTGAAAGTGATCTTGCATTACCTTAAGGGTTTTTGAGACCCCAAAGTGTCCCATTAAGCCTCCACCGTGTGCTTCCCTTACAAACAGCTCTCTCAAAGAAGAATTAAGAATACACAAACGGTTATCATAAAATAAAACCCGTCATGTTTATAATACTTTCCAAATGCAAACTTCTCATAAGATGAATATATCTTTTCAAAATCAGAATCATTTGCATAAAAAGATTTTATATGCTCAAACCCGAGTAACTTAGCATCAAGAGATGAGAGAAGAACATACCTCCTTGACAATGCATCAGCAACTACATTGTCCTTACCTTTTTTGTATTTGATGACATAGGGGAAGGTCTCAATGAATTCAACCCACCTTGCATGCCGCTTGTTGAGCTTCTGTTGTCCTTTAAGATGCTTTAAGGACTCATGATCTGTGTGAATGACAAACTCTTTAGACCAGAGATAATGCTGCCATGTCTGTAGTGCTCTCACCAAAGCGTAAAGCTCCTTGTCATAAGTAGGATAATTGAGAGTAGCTCCTCCTAGCTTTTCACTGAAATAAGCTATTGGTTTCTTATCCTGCATTAAGACAGCACCAATTCCTACCCCGGAGGCATCACATTCAATCTCAAAAGTTTTAATAAAATCAGGGAGAGATAAGACAGGGGCATTAGTTCGGTTCTCCTTCAAGGCCT
>NW_003302548.1:7376145-7395790 GCF_000004255.2 Arabidopsis lyrata subsp. lyrata | reverse complement strand
CACTTGAATCCCACATTCTTCTTGATAACTTCAATGAGAGGAGCTGCTAGAGTGCTAAAATCCTTTACAAACCGCCTATAGAAACCATCAAGTCCATGGAAGCTTCTCACTTCTCCTACAGATTTTGGACTGGGCCATTCACGGATTGCCTTAACCTTTTCTTCGTCGACTTTTACTCCATCTGTACTCATAACAAAACCTAAGAAGACAAGGTTATCTGTTCCAAAAGTACATTTCTTAAGGTTGGCATAAAGCTTTTCCTTCCTAAGGACTTCTAGAACCATTTTCAAATGATCTACATGCTCTTCTAGACTCTTGCTGTAGACTAGGATATCATCAAAGTACACTACAACGAAATGTCCTATATAAGCTCTAAGAACATGATTCATCAGCCTCATGAATGTACTAGGTGCATTTGTCAGCCCGAATGGCATCACTAACCATTCATACAACCCTTGCTTAGTCTTAAATGCAGTTTTCCACTCATCGCCTTCTTTCATCCTAATTTGATGATATCCGCTTTTCAAATCTACCTTAGAAAAGATACTAGAACCATGCAATTCGTCGATCATGTCATCTAATCTAGGTATAGGATGGCGATACTTCACTGTTATGTTGTTGATGGCTCTGCAGTCAACACACATTCTCCAGCTTCCATCCTTCTTAGGCACAAGCAACACTGGTACAGCACAGGGACTCATACTCTCACGAATATGGCCTCTCTCCATTAGCTCAGTTACTTGTTTTTCTAGCTCCTTGGTCTCCACAGGATTAGTTCTGTAAGCTGGTCTGTTTGGCAAAGAGGCTCCTGGAACAAAGTCTATCTGATGCTCGATGCCTCTAATGGGTGGTAAGCCTTCAGGGTTCTCCTCTAGAAACACATCAGTATATTCCTGCAATAGACACTTAATTTTGCTAGGAATGGCCTGCTCAGGATTAGTGATACTCACCAGAGTCTCTTTGAAAACAAAGAGTAATTTAGATGAGTGTATGTTACTTCCCTTTTGCTTACTCTCAGTTATCATGAGGTTAGATGATTTTTCTTTCTGTTTCCTCCTCATTTTCATGCTCAACTGGTCAAGATATACCTCATGCGGAGTCATTGGAGCCAGTATGGTTTTTCTGCCCTTGAACTCAAAGATTTGACGATTGGTGAAACCGTCATGCATTACTCTTCGGTCTGACTGCCATGGTCTTCCCAATAGAATGTGACTAGCGTCCATAGGCAGTATGTCACACAAAATTTCGTCCTCATACTTTCCAATAGACAATGGTACCATCACTTGTCTGCTCACGCTCATTTCTCCATCCTCATTTAACCACTGCAGTTTGTATGGCTTCGGATGCTTCAGGACCTTTAAACCAAGTTTTTCCACCATGGTCTCACTGGCAACGTTGGTGCAGCTTCCTCCATCTATGATTAAGCTACAGACCTTGTCATTGACAATACATCTTGAGTGAAACAGATTTTCTCTTTGCTCTTGCTCGTCTGTCTTAGCAATAACACTCAAAGTCTTCATTGCAACCAGTAGCTCTCCTTTAGATGGCGCTTCACAGTCTTCTGATGATGAGTTCTCTTCTTGCTGTTCATCTTCTGACTCTATTTCACCAGTATCTTTCAGTATCATGATTCTCTTGTTTGAGCATTCACTAGCGTAATGACTATGTCCCTGACACTTAAAGCACTTGATATCTCTGGTTCTGGTCACAACAGCTTTACCCTTCCCTTTATGATCTTGATCTTCAACATTCGGCTTGATAAAGGGTTTGTAATCTCTCTTAAGTTCTGAATGCTCATCCCTTTGGTAGCTAGACTTTCCTGAACTAAAACCGGGCTTTACTGATCCAAAGCTAGGCTTAGAGTTTCTTCTTTTAAGTTGCTTCTCAAACATGATTGCCTTGTGCAACAGCTCTTCTAACTCCACGCAGTGTTGAACTTCTACTCTGTCAATGATATCTCTGTTCAGACCTCCCATGAATCTAGACATTGTAGCTTCTTCATCTTCTTGAATATCTGCTCTCAACATCAATGTCTCCATCTCTTTGTAGTATTCTTCAACTGATCTACTTCCTTGGACTAGATTCCTCAATCTATTGTGTAGCTCTCTGTGGTAGTGACTGGGAACGAACCTCTTCCTCATTATAGTCTTTATCTGAGTCCATGTCTCAATGGGATAATCTCCAGCACGTCTTCTTGTGGTGACCAATTGATCCCACCAACTCAATGCGTAGTTCTGGAACCATGTTGGTGCTAATTTCACTTTACGCTCCTCTATATAACCTTGACAACCGAATACTATCTCAATCTTCTTTTCCCATTCTAAGTACTCCTCAGGGTCACTGGTTCCCTGGAAAGAAGGAATCCGTATCTTCAAGCCAGCTAGGTCATCTCTAGGCGGAGCTCTTTCTTCTCTGTGATGTCTTCTCCTTCTATGGCTGTTACGAGTAGAGGTTTGGCTGTAATAGTTGTGTACCGCCTCTTGATCAGAAGGATTTCTAGTATCTCTGTTCTGTCTGCCCTGGGTTGATCTCTCATTAACCTCAAACCCTTTTGTCCATCATTTTTGCCATGTTAGACACTAAGAGTAGCTGTGACAGTTTCTGTCATAGCTTCCAGCAACAACTTGCTGTTCTGTACCTGACTGCTTTCTTCCTTGTCCTTATCAGACATGTCTGCAATGATTAAAACATAGAAAACCAGTAAAGTGTTCCTTGTAGATCGAGCAACAAACGATAGAGTCTGAATATTCAAAACCCTAAATAGCTTCTATTGAACCCTAATCGAGCAAACATGGAAGACGAATCGTTTTGTTCCTAATTACTAGATTGAGTACGTAATTAAACAGTTCAGAACGTGATCTAAACGATTTGACAAGTTTCATACAGATCGGATAAGTATTCAAGCCTAGAACGATGAAACAATTTCGCAAGAACAAATCAGAAGATGAAGTTTAGATTGATACAACCTGACACGAAGTAGCTCTGATACCACTTAATATGATCCTTGTTAGAAGATCTTAGTCCCTTGATGCACTTCGTGTGGTGGTTGAATAGATTAAGCTAAAATGATGCGAGATGGATATGAAGTAAGTGAATGATGGTGATCGAGTGGTCTGGTGAAGAGGTGGTCGAGTAGTTTGGTGGTGAGGTCGAGTAGGATGGTCGAGTGGTGACAAAAAGGTGAGATCGAGTAGGGTTTGGTGGTGAAGCGGGAGATGTGGTCGAGTAGGGACTTGGTGGTCGAGTAGACAAGGATGTGATCGAGTAACCAAGGTGAAATCGTGAAGGTTTTGGGTTTGGTGGTTGAGTGAATGAGAGTGAGGTCGAGTATGATGAAGATTGATGATTTGAATGATCAAGTGATGGTGAAAATGAATGGATCGAATGACGAAGGTGAGATCGAGTATATGGGAAGGTGAGGGGTCGAGTAGAACTTCCAAAGGCTGCAAGACTCCTTTGAACTTCCAGACTTGATTCTGCTTGGATATGACACACCAAGAGCAGCTTCAAGATGAGATCGTGATATTACACACACAAACTCAAGATCAAACGAATTCAGAAAGAGTTTTTGATAAGAAAATGTTTGATAACGTTTACAAAAGAGAAGAAGCGAAATATAAAGAAGAAGAAGAGAGTTCTAGGGAGATGAAGAGTTATTCTCGGGAAAGAAACGACATTAAACACACACAAGACTGATTTTGAATTTGTCATGGGCTTCTCCTTTGGTAATGGGCTGCGAGACATCATTGGGCTCGAGTATGAGTGTGTGAGCTTGCCTCGTTAAAAACCTCTCTTGGAAAATGATATGTCTATATTTTACTTGTTTTGAGCATCCATTTAGCATCACTTTATCATCATTTCGTCATTGTTTCATACCATTCTTCATCATTTGTCATCACTTTGCATGATTAGGATAGTTTTGCATGCATGTTGCATATTTGAGTTGTTTTCAGGTGATTTGGAGCTGTTGGTGAGCAAATTGGAAGAAGTGGACCAGAACCCATCAGTATGCTCGACCACGAGGTCGAGCACCATCATCATGACCTTCCAAATGCACTCGACCACGACCAAGTCGAGCACCAAGTCGATCACCAAGTCGAGCACCAAGTCGAGTACCCTCTCCTTCACCAGCTCGACCTACCACTCGACCTCGTGGTTGAGTACCAGCTCCTTCACCAAGTAGACCACAACTCCAGATCACGACTCGAGCACGCAGTCGAGTATCCTCCACCAACTTACTCGACCAAGCACTCGACTGCACGCTTTAGAGGCTTCTCAGATCCCAACTCAACCAGACACTGAGCATAAGGAAGAGAAGAAGATGAAGCGGGACTCGAGTGCATACTCGACCTAGTCACTCGATCGCATCACGACCAGATCAAGAAACCGCAAAGGAGCCAGCTTTGCTCGACCTCTTCACTCGATTGCACGAAGCCGAATGTCTCCGTAAACCGCCTTAATACTTTGTCGTCTTGTGATTTAGGGTTTCCTAGTATTTGCTATAAATAGGTTGTTTCTCATAATTTTGAGACTAAGTTTTATTCTGTCTAAGTTTTATTCTGCAGAACAATTAGTGCTTTCTTCATATTTGTAATCCAGATTTCTCTTAATCTATTGAGTATTTGCTTTTGATTTCTTCTACAAAGTTGTTCATCTTGTTGAGATCTTGCTATTATGAAGTTTTTATGTGTTTCTGGGTTTGTGTTCTTGGTTATGAATTTTGAGTAGTGATTAGGGTTCTTGAGGATGGGTTAGAGTAGTTTAGAATCCTTGATCTGCTAGGTGGTTGAGTTTGATTGGTAGATCCCTTATGGATTAGTTGTTCTTAATCCTGATTGCTTTCTGATCAACTGGAATCTGAGCCCAGACATTTCCGCACCCAAAAGGTGTTCGATGAAATGTCTGAACCACTAATTCTAGAGATTCGTGGCTCTGTACCAAGGTATTGGTTACAGGGAGCGTTTTGGCTTTAACTTGGTGATTCGTAATGCCTGTTAGGTTAGCTCTCGTCAATGGTGATTGAGTCTGGGACTAGCTTTGCTTGAGGATCTCTGTTGCGGTAGCACTTTGGTTTGGTTATTGAACTTGTTGTCTAGGGATAGTTTGTTGAGCATGTTAACCACCTGTTAGATCAAGGAGACTTCACTACTCGATTACCCCATCCTCGGGAATTTCTCTTCCAATTGATTTTTTTGTTCACATCGCTATTGATTGCTTGATCTCGTTACTTGTTGCTTAGTTTTTGCATTTTTACTTATTTCACTTGAAGTACTCGACCACACCCAGCGGTTTGGAAACGGACTGTGCAGTCGAGTACATTTGTTGCAGTTTCTGTTTGGTACTCGACCTGGCACTCGACCACATCCAGTGCTTGGCATCAAGCTGTGTGATCGAGTGTGTTATCTGTTTCTGTTAGAATTATTGTTTTCTGCATGATCACTGGAACTGTTAACAACCTCAAAACCTGTTATTGCTTGGCTTGACTCTGTGAAATCTGATTGCATCTTGATTGCTAGCATCACACCCATTTGGATTGACACCTTAAATACTGCAATGACATGATAGTGATTTAAGGATAATTGATCTTAGTTAAAATCCTACTATCAGAAAACCCATTGGGACAAAACCAAGAGGATGGAAAAAGAGTGCAAGTCACACACCTCCAATGATGTCACTTAAACGGCTTGAATCACAACCAACGTGGTTGAACAAGCTTCCGGTTTAAGGCTGCCTTCAATGTGTTGTAGAAGTGTGTTGATAGCTTGATTCAACAACTTAGTCTTTGATCTTGTTAGTGGTCCAGTAGCAACTTGCAATGACATATCCTCTTTAGTTCCAAGTGCTTCATGCTCCTTAGCTCCCTGCATGGTCGAGTACTTCCTTGGTGCATTAGTATACTCGATCACATTGTCCTCCTGGTGGTCGAGCATGTGGTCGAGTACATCATCTGGTTCAGCATCAGCATACTCGATCGCATTGTCCTCCTGGTAGTCGAGCATGTGGTCGAGTACCTCCTCTGGTTCAAGCTGTTCCTTAGTTCCTTGACCCAAGCCTCCCATGATCACATCAGGCTTCCACCACTCAAAGGACGAGAGTTTCTTCCCAAAGCGGGTGTGGAAGGACCTAAACATGATCCCAATCTTCACTTTATCTAGAATAAAGATAGTTATTTGAGGATTGAGCATCTTAAGAAGTCGATTGATCTCAAGTAACAGTATGATAATTAAGGGTTACCTGATTGGGATGAAGCTCTGGCAACAAGTCCCGAGCTCGGAGATGATCGAACCCTAGAAGTATTTCCTCGGGGACGTCTAGGGGGTAACATCCCCGAACCCAGCGGCTCCTTTAAAACGATTCCTGAATCAGGATTTACATCCTGAGTTTCAGTAGATTCAGGAATAGGCAGATTCGAAGAAGCGTTCCTGCCCTTCCTTGTGTTTTTGGGACGCCCCTGGAGCAGGGGTTCAAGTTCCTCGGTCTTCCTCTTTTTCATGAGAGAAGAATCACCTATAAGGCATTCTTCCTCAGCGGTGGCAGCGACCACATTGTCTGCTGCTGGGATGGGGGAGGGAGCGTTGTTCACAGCAACCGCCATTGACTTGGAACATTCAAGAGATCCATCGTTAACAAGGAGAGTTTTCCGGTAGACTTTGTCGTCCCCGGTGGAAGTTGCGTTTTTCTTATTTTTCTCGATTAGGGAAATCTGATCTTTGACCTTTTTGTTTGCCTCTTTGATCTTTCTCCTGTCTCGGGCATTCAGACTCGAGAGATCAATTTCAGCAGGAGGAGGGTAGACGGGGCGAGTAAGTGTCATTCTGACAAAAAACCCGGCGCCGTGGATTCTTTCCAGAGTAAAAGAATTCCAATTAACTGGCCTCTCTAAGACGGCCTTGTAAAAATTGAGAAAGTCGACGGATGGAACTGGTCGAATCTGAGGACCTGCGAGAAAACAAAGAAATGTTGAAACGTAGTTTGAAATAACAAAGGGAGCTTATTCAGTTAAGTCCTAATTTCTACCCAAATTCGATGACCAGTGAGTTCGAGAGAGTTCGGAAGAACTCTGAATAGAAAAATTATTTATGCGGAAGAAGAACCAAAACTTCCTCCAGGCGGTGTCCTTTAAAGGCAGGCCGTCAATAAGATTCTGATCCGTGTTTGGATAAAGGGCATAATATCCAGAAGTTCGGGATTCGCGAGCTTGGAAAAGTTCCAGGAGTTCGCAAAGTCCCAATGAGTAGCCCGCCTCCGCCGCAACTGTGAGGGTACACAAAAGATACCGGAGCATGTTGGGCGACATCTGGGAGAAAGCAATTCCTAGATGGTTGAGGTAGACGAGAAGCACCTCAGGAAGGGGAAAGAATAAGCCGCACCCTTTGAAATAAATTTCATAGGCACAACAGTAACCTTCTCGCCCCAACTCCGGAGACTCGCAGGGCTCCGGGACTACCATCTCTACCTCAGGAGGGATGAGACATAATCTACGAAGATCGTTGAGGGAATCGATAGTTGATTCACTCTGGGGGTGAAGATCAAACCCATCTCTGGATTGAATCTGGGGTCCGGACCCTTCACCCATGAGAGCTTCGAGATTGTCAGCCTCGTATTCGCGGAATTCGGAAGAAAGGTTCGACATTTTACGAAAGGGATTTTTTACCAGAAAGAAAACAGTGACTGTGGAAGTCAAAACTAACACAATCGAGATTTGTCTAGGGTTTTAATTTAGGGATACGATTTGCGAGAATTCTCAAAGAGCGACAGAATCAATTGATACCAAAGATGGTGTTCTTGATATTATTAAGGAAAAGATGACTTTGATCGTACAAGAGTTTGATCGTAAAGAAAAAGATGTTAGTGCTGTGAGAGCTTTGTGTAGTGTAAATTCTAGAGAGATCTTGCCCCCCTCTCCGCTTGAGCCTTGAGTTCTTTATATAGGGGTGATAAACCGCCTTTCCCGCGATATTCTCGGAAGATTTCCATTTATCTTGAAGTCGGCTTAGAATATCGCGGAATAAGGATAATTTCCTTATTCTTCGGAGTTTCTTGGAAGATATCCTGATTTGAGTCGATCCTTTGAGATTCTTCCTTATCATTTCCGGGTTTATCGGAAATGATCCTTCTCTTTTGGAAATGACGACCTACTTGGAAATGGTACTTTGAAGACGAATATTTTACCAAGTCTTTGCCTCGGGTGACTTGTGCAATCGGCTCGGGGACAAGAGAGGCACGGCCCAGGCTCCCGAGGGAAACCGGCTCGGGTCCACGGAAGGAGCCAGCTCGGGGGTCTTGACACGAACCGGCTCGGATTCCCGGAGTGAACCGGCTCGGGCACTTAAAGGGAGCCGGCTCGGGTTCACAAGCTTGCTGACAGACCCCGAGCAGACTACGGGCGTTCCCCGAGGCAACCAATGCAGTGACCCGAGGTGAATGGCAGTTTGCACCGAGGTGAATGGCAGTTTGCACCGAGGTGAATGGCTCGCTTCGCCGAGGTGTCTTCAGAAGTTCCCTGAGGCGTTCGAAGTTCGGCTCGGTGCTATGGGATGAAATCCGACCCCAACAGTTAGCCCCCCAGCTCGTTGGTTCGAAGAGCAACCGATGAGCTTCACGACTGTTAGTCTGAGCCGTTTTAAACTTTGTTCCGAGCCCATCCTTGTATGCCGCGAAGTTTTCAATGTTTCAAAGATGGTTAGTGTCCTTCGGTGATTCTGATTCTTGACGATTCAAATCTCTTTGACGCTTCATCTTCTTCTAGCGCGTGTGACGGTTGAGATTCTACCTCGAGAAGTGGAAGAGTCCTCTGCTGAGTCCCGAGACCCGTGCAGATGCGAAGTATCTTAATGTTGGTCACGCGCACCCGACGCGCCCGAGACTTGGGCGGATGCGAAATATTATTAAACTCGTGTGTACCCGACGCGCCGAAGCGTTCTATAAATATCCGACTCCTGCTTCATTTTCTCATTTCGCAATCTGCAAGGAAAATTTCTAAGGTTCGCTTCTTTTCTCTCTGATCTTGATCTCTTTAATTTCCTCTGCTTTGCTTTATTTTCCGTCGTTCCTCCGCCGTGCCAGATCTTAGATTTGGTTTTTCTGATTTCAAATCTTGTTTTTCCGATTCTTTTTGATTCACCCGAGCCGAAGATGTCACTCTCTGATTCAAGTGATTCGTCCCGAGGCAGAAACATTCCTGTTCATGAAAGGAAGATGGTTTGGAGCAGTCCCTCGGAAGGAACCGAGGCTAGTTTTTCAGATTGCTCCGAGCGGAACGGCGATAGTAAAGCAAAATCGTCATCCGTGGACCAAGATCCGAGCCAATTTGTGGCTCGGGAGGATACAGTTGCGAATGTGGCTCGGGATGAGGATCTTCCTGATGACCCCGAGGCAGCTTTAAATACGGGAAGAACGCGTCCTCCGTCTAAGGACGAAGCTGGGGGTTCTCGTTGGCAAAAAGCGCCCGAGTCGTCTTTGCTCCCTGTAAAGGCCGAGGCGGTTCACTATGATTCCGACGCGGAGGCGAGAATGCTTCAGGCCAGGAAGCAAGCGGCTAAGGCTCTACAGCAGAAGACGAAGCGAGCCAGAAAAGTAAAAAGGCCCGACCCTCCTGGTTCTACGCTATCCACCGAGGACTCCCTCAGAGAATTGAGAGTTCGGTTCGGTTTCTGTGAAGGAGTCACGATGAGGCTTCCGACCCCGAGTGAACGAGCCGATAATCCTCCCGAGGGGTTCTTCACGTTGTACGAGGGGTTTTTCAGTTTTTGTTTCCTGTGGTTCCCTCTCCCGAGGCTGATCGTTGAGTATTTGTGGTCGTATAAGATTGCGTTGGCTCAGATCTCAACTCGTGGACTGCGGCATCTTATTGGGATCTTAGTAAGGAGTTTCGAGGCGGATAAAATTTTGTCCCTCGGGCATTTAAGGAATTTCCTGGAGGTTCGTCGTAGCCTGGGTCCTCTGGAAAGATACTACATCTCTCCGAGCAAAAATAAAAAGATCATTGGCGGGTTCCCGAGCAAGGATGAGAAGTACACTGATCATTTCTTCTTCGTCGCGATTGATGAGGACTCCGTCCCCGAGGGATGCCTTGATAAAATTGTTGCGAAATGGGGTAAAATCGGTAGTTTACCCGAAGCGTTTGAGTTTTCTTTCTGTCGTGATTTGATCGATTTATTCTAACCAGTTTTGTTTTCATTTTCAGATCGTAACCCGACGTTCCTCGAGCTTATCCCCGAAGATCTTTTAGAAACTCACGAGGAGTTGGCTTCCCGGAAGTGTAACTAGACCAAGCATTTCACGCTCAAAAGAGTCGAGAAAGCGCTGAGATTACTCCGAGGCGTGTCCTGTTCATCATCATCCTCTTCGGATCACCGATTAAGCGGCTACATGGAGATGCAGAAGTTGAAGATGACGCTAAGGCAGAAAAAGGCTGCTGAGAAGGAAGCGGCCGAGCAGAAAAGAGCTCTCGAGGCGGTTTTCAAACCTTTGACCGAGGGGAAAAGAAGGCCCGAGGCGTCTAGAAGGCCCGAGGCGTCCGATCTACCCGAGGCGTCTGGCAGGCCCGAAGTGGTTAAGGGCCCCGAAGGATCCGGGGTTGATCTAGCTGTTACTTCGGTTCCTCCCGAAGCAGTCGACGATGTCCCAGCTGGGGACAGTGGAGTTCAAGCTCCCGAGGTCGAACACACCGAAGTTGTGGTCGGCTTGGCTGCTGGTAGACAGTCCAAGTCTAAGGGAAAACGTCCTCGGGGCGACCACTCTACCGATAAGAGGAAGAAGTCGAAGAGCGATCACAGCAGCTCTCGACCGATTTACAAGGACAAGGTGGCTTCGGCCAACCTTGTTGCTTCGTGTGCATGGCCGTTGTTGACGGCCCCTGAGAATCTGGCCGAGGCGGAAAGATACGCCGAGACTTCGGCCAAATTTCTGAAGGTAATAATTTTTTTTGTTGAACCTCTTGTTTCGAAGTTCTTTTCCGTTCCTAACATGTCGTTTTATCCCCAGGCTTTCTCCTCAATGAACACGCTGGTTCGTTCTTACGAATCCGCGAACCGCCAGCGCGAAGCTGCCAGCGAGCAGTTTGAGATGGCCCGAGCGGAATCGGAGAGGAGAGTAACCGAGGCGACCGCAGAAAGGGAGAGGGCCGAGGCCTTGGTTGCGGCTGAGCAAGAAGCGAGGCAGAAGGATGCCGAGGAGAACGCTCGAATTCGGCAGAAAGCCGAAGCGGAGATTGAGCGCCTCAACCGCCTATTTGCCGAGGAGAAGTCCCTTCGGGAGGCCGAGGTTGCTCGAGCCAGGAAGGCTGCCAAAAGGGAGGTTACCGAAGAGTTCGCCAAGCAGATCAAAACGATCGAGGCGAAGCTGGAACAGTTCGACCAGGTCGCTGATCGATACATGTACTTCTCCCAGGCTAAGGCTAACGCCGAGCTGATTGCCGAGCTCGAGGAGGGCAAGTCGATCGAGGACGAGAAGAAAGAGGTAGAGGCATGGAAAGAAGAGTTTAGGGACGCCGAAGCGGAGTATTCTCAGCTCGCGGTCGAGCTGCTCGAAACTTTGAAGATTCCTCCGGTGTCGCCCGACTCTGCTCATGATAGCCTTGGGAATAGGTCGGTGGAGGGCGAGGCGATCGAAGTTGGAGTTATCGATCAAGCAGGGACGAACCTGGGCTCCAAGGCTGCGCTTGTTCCAGACGAGGAGCAGGATAAGTGATCCCGAGGTGCCCCTTCTTTTATGTTCTGGATTTGTTTTGACTCTTCTCCTTTTTGTAAGACTTGTGCCTGGACGGCTTTATCCCTTTTGAATGCATGTTTCTTTAAATACTTGAATTGTTTCGTTCATCTTGAGTTGCTTCCGAAGTAACTTCGTAAACATGGCTTGTTCATCGAGGAGTTAGTCTTTTTCGAGTCGTTTTAACTTCCGAACCGAATTATACACCAATGTCAATGTAATTGGGTTTTGGTAAAAATGAGTTTCGGTTCATTAGAAGTTATCTTTCGGAATAGCGAACCAGTGTTAAGATAACTGGGTTTTTGTAAGTGTGATGTGAAAAAGTTAATTCTCCCGAACCGTTTCCACTTCCGAACTGAAAGTGAAATGGATCGTTTACCAGTGTTAAGGTAACTGGGTTTTGGTTATATGGGACTAATCTCTATCGGTTGCGACCCGAGCTGATATAGTCGAAGCCAGTGCTTAGAAGCAAACTGGGGTACCAGTGTCGGAGTCGACTGGGTTTTCCGAAGACAATCTCTTGGTGGTCAGATATCTCCGACCGAATTGTCTCGAATACTTATATAGCGCGCTGTAACCGAAGCGGTGAAATGTGCTCTCTGTTCGTGGACGTGGCCATCATCCGAATGAACTGTTGGCTTTGTGGGTCGATAAGAGGATAGTAAAAGTTCCCGAGATGAGTTTTGGGAAAAATGTCGAGGTGGATTTGAGTTGAAAACCCGAAGGGTAAACTTTAGAAAGAATGAAATTTTAGTGCGAGTATATGTATACGGACCCACTCCCCCCTTTTTTAATTAGGGGGGGTAGCTGAACTCGTCCGAGGACGAGCTGCCTACGTACCCTTTTCAGGGATCAAGCCACCCCGTAGTTCAAGTACATGCGTACCTTAGGTTTTTAGCGGTAATATTTCCTTAGATGCATTGCGTTCCAGGATCTAGGTACCGCTTTGCCGTTCATGTTGATGAGTTCGTAGACGCCGGGACGGATTACCTTTGCGATCGTGTAAGGTCCCTCCCAATTCGTGCCGAGCTTACCTGCGTTCTGCTCGGCGGTATTCTGGAAAATTTTGCACAGTACGAGCTCTCCTTCATGAAAGCGGCGATGCTTCACATGAGAATTGTAGTACCGAGCCGTTGCATTCTGATAGTTCTGCATACGGATCAAAGCCGAATCTCATCTTTCGTCAATTAAGTCCAGCTCGTCCAGCATCATCTGAGTGTTGGAATTTTCCTGCTCGGGGAGAAAACGTCTTCTCAGTCCCGGGATCTCGGCTTTGGTGGGAATCACACACTCCGTGCCATAGACAAGGGCGAAAGGTGTTTCTCCGGTGGCCCGCCGCAGCGTGGTTCTGTGCGACCATAGTACTCCTTCTAATTCATCGGCCCAGCGGCCTTTCTTCGCGTCGAGGCGCTTTTTATTCCGTCGAGAATTGTCTTGTTTGCCGCTTCGGCTTGTCCGTTCCCTTGAGGATACCGAGGCATAGACTTGCTGAGGCGAATTCCCCATTTCTCGCAGAATCCTTCGAACCGAGCCGAAATAAACTGCGATCCGTTGTCTGTAACGATCTCGTAAGGTATCCCGTGGCGGCATATGATGTTCTTCCAGACGAAGTTCTCGACCTGCGCGTCTTTGATGCTGGCGTAGGAGTCCGCCTCGATCCATTTGGAGAAGTAGTCTGTCAGTACGAGGACGAGTTTCTTCTGCTTGGAGTCGTGTAGAGGTCAGATGATGTCCATGGACCATCGCATGAATGGATAAGGCGAAGTGATGGAAGAGAGGAGCTCGGCGGGTTGATGAATGGTTGGTGCATGTCTCTGGCATTTATCACACCGTTGAGAAAACTTCTCGCAGTCTTTGACCATTGTCGGCCAAAAATATCCGTGGCGTTTGATCTTTATAGCCAGGGTTCTCCCGCCAGAATGGTTCCCACAAGATCCGCCGTGTACTTCTTCCATGACTCTCCGAGCCTCATTTCCTTCGACACAGATAAGGAGGGGACCAGAAAATCGCCATTAAAGAGTTCTCCATCGATCAGAGTATACCGAGCCGCTTTGGCTTTAAGCTTCCGAGCTGCCCATTTTTCAGTAGGAACTTCTCCATCGGCTATGTAGCTTCGGATGGCTCCGATCCATTTGGCGTCGCTTCCGTATTCGGGCTCAGTTGCGTCCGTAGTTTGCTGGTTTAGTAGTTTGATGTCCATTTCTTTCGGTTCTTCTTTCTCTCGAGCTGTTAGAACTTGATCCTTGCTATTTTCTTCAATGCTCGGCTTTTCGATGAACTCGACCGGTATGATTCTCTTCAGATTCGGGTCGGAGGTTGAAGCCAGAGCTGCTAAGGCATCGGCCGATGTGTTTTCACCTCGTGGGATTCTGGTTAATTCGAACTCGCCGAACTGTTTCGCCAAGTCTTGCGTGAGAGCAAGATACGCTTCCATTCGTTCGTCGCGAGCCGCATATTCTCCATTGAATTGATTAGCCACGAGCTGGGAGTCGCAAAAGGCTCGCAGCTTGTTGATCTTAAGTCCCCGAGCCAGCTTAAGTCCTGCTATCAGCGCTTCGTACTCAGCCACGTTGTTAGTCGCGTCGAAATTCAGCCGAAAGGATTGTTCAAGGATTTCACCCTCTGGTGATGCTAGGCGGATTCCGACGCCAGAACCTTGTTTCGAGGATGAGCCGTCGACGTGGCGGATCCAAACAGCGTTGGGTGACTCTTCTCGGGCGTTCTCTGTTGGCAGCTCGATGATAAAATCGGCCAGGACTTGAGATTTCGCACATGTTTTGTTCCTGTATTCGATGTCGTACTCGCTGAGTTCTACTGCCCATTTGGCCAGGCGTCCCGATTGGCTCGGACTGTGCAGGATGGTTCGGAGTGATACGGGCGCCATGACGACAATTGAGTGAGACTGGAAATATGGCCGTAGCTTCCGAGCTGACATTACTACGGCGAGGGCGAGCTTTTCAGTTTGCGGGTAGCGTGTCTCTGCGTCGGTGAAGGTTTGCGAGACATAAAATATCGGCTTCTGCTCTCCTCTGTCTTCCCTGACTATGACTCCGCTTATCGCCGTATCAGAGACTGCGATGTACAGAAATAATGGCTCGCCTGGGACTGGTTTCGCCAACACCGATGGATTAGCCAAATACTTCTTCAGTTCCTGGAAAGCTTCTTCGCAGCGATCGGTCCATTCGAATTTCTTGTTTCCGTGCAGAGTATCGTAGAAAGCCAGGCATTTGTCAGTGGACCGCGAGATGAATCAGTTCAAGGCTGCGACTCTCCTGGTGAGACGTTGGACTTCGCGCTTGTTCTGTGGTGAGGGCATGTTCAGTAGAGCATCGATTTGCTTCGGGTTTGCCTCGATGCCTCGGTGAGTTACGAGATATCCCAAGAATTCTCCCGACTTTACCGCGAAACGACATTTTTCCGGGTTGAGCTTCATGTTGTGCTTGTTGAGCTGGCGAAAACAGTCGCGTAGATGGGCTATGTGATCGCTCTCTTCAAGGGATTTGACTAACATGTCGTCGATATAAACTTCCATCGTCTTCCCAAGCTGCTCGGAGAACATCCTGTTGACGAGCCGTTGATACGTTGCGCCAGCGTTCTTGAGTCCGAAGGGCATGACTTTGTAACAGTAGATACCTCGGTCTGTGATAAAAGCTGTCTTCTCGCGATCGTCGGGATGCATGAGAATCTGATTGTATCCTGCGAAAGCATCCATGAACGATAGCAACTTATTTCCCGCAGTTGCTTCCACTAGGCGATCGATATGTGGGAGTGGAAAACTGTCTTTAGGGCAAGCTTTGTTCAAATCGGTGAAATCGACGCAGACTCTCCACTTGCCGTTCTTCTTTTTAACCACGACAGGATTTGCTAACCAGTTCGGGTATCTTGCTTCGGAGATCGAGCCGATCTTTAAGAGCTTTTCTACTTCGGCGTTCACGGCATCTGCGCGATCCCGACCTAATTTTCTTCGCTTCTGCTTGATGGGTTTGAAAGATGGGTCAACATTCAGCTCGTGGCAGATTACGTCGATGCTTACCCCAGGTAGATCTTCAGCCGACCAGGCGAAGGTGTTGATGTTCTCTTTGAGGAATGAGATGAGCTCGGTCTTGATTTCCTCGGTTAAATCGCTGCCAATTTCCACGCATCGTTCGGGCCGTTCGTCGGCGAGGCTAATGGAGATTACAGGATCCGAGGTAGACTTCTTCTCCTCGCGCGCCTCCTCGATCTGTAATTGCTATAATTGTTTAGATATAGCCCTCTCTTCACTCAGACCAAGTTTTGATTTCTTGTGATCGGTTTCAGCCTTCGCTTCAGTGACAGGGTTTCGGAGTTTGTGTGCTGCCATGAAACACAACCGAGAATTTTTCTGACTGCCCCAGATTGTTTTCACGCCATTGGGGGTCGGGAATTTGACACACAGATGATATGTTGATGCGACAGCTCGCATTAGATTTAACCACGGAGTTCCCATTATGACGTTGTAGATGGTAGGTTGATCGGTGACTGAGAAGTTGACGATCTTTGTTACCCCGCCGGCTCGGACTGGTAGTTGGATGGTTCCAAGCGTCATCAAAGTTTCCCCTGAAAACCCGAGGACAGGCCTCGGGGTCGGAATCACCTGTGACATGTCGATGTTCATTTGTCGGAGCGTTTCGCGAAAGATTACGTCGATGGTGCTGCCGGTGTCGATTAATACTCGGTAAATATCGTGGTCTCCTATCGCTAACGTGACGACGATTGGATCGTTATGAGGCATGTCGAGCCTGTTTGTCTCGCTTTCTTCAAATGTGATCATATCGTTAGGTCGATCGAATTGTCTTGTCCAGTTGCTAGGCGTCTCGGCTCAGCGTTGATAAGCTTTGATTGCCGCTACGGTGTCAGGACAGTATGGCGATCAACCCATTATGGTGAGAACCTTCTGCCGCGTACCATCTCGGTCTTCGTCTTCCGTCCCCCGGGTTCTTTTCTGAGACTCCTGGTTCCTTGGTTCGGGATCTCTTCCCGGGTTGGTCTGCTCGGGCTCTGGCTCTGGCTCGAGGTCCTTAAGAGTAACGTTTGTCCCGAGCTCTCCAGCTAGGAATTTGGTTGCTAACTTGGCTCCGAGGCTTCGGCATCTCGAGGTATGATGGCCGAAAATTTTGTGGTGTTCGCAATATTCTTGATCATTGCTCGGTGGCTGATCCCTTGTCCAAGTAAAGGACTCTCTTCCTCGCCCACGGCCTCGGCCTCTGCCGCGGCCACGGCCTCGGGGCGTGTCAATCTGGTAGCTATGGTATCCTGAGAAATTGCGCCCTTCGTGATGCGTATACGTACCGCTCTCACGCGTTTTCTTCTGGACCGGAGGTGTCGCTTGGGCTTTCTCCGTTTTCTCGGCTCGGGGCGCCTGTTTCGTTGGCTCGTGCCTCTTTGCTAGTAGCGCCATTTCTTCTTCGTGGGCGACGAAATCCGAGGCTCGATGCAGCGCGTCGCGAATTGTTGTTGGTTTTGACAGGTTCAACTCTTTCCTGAATTCTGACTTGTAACAGAGAGCTTTCTTCAAAGCCGAGAGAGCTGCTACATCTGTAATTCCTTCGACCTTGGCTAGCGTCGATTTGAAGGTCTTGAGGAAATCTCTTAGTGGCTCGGTGGGCTGTTGAGACAAGGACCATAGATCCGCGTCGGAAGTTCCGGGGTCAATGAGCACGGAGTATTGTTTGAGGAACAATGTCGACAGCTCGTCGAAACTATCAATCGAGTTTCGTTCCAATCTTGAAAACCACTCTAATGCGGGTCCTTTGAGGTGTTCCACGAACAGTAAGCACAGACCAGCGTCTTTTTCACCGGGCTTGAACCTGGCTCGGGCCACAGATATCACGAACGATTTAATGTGGCACTTCGGGTCGGTTGATCCGTTGTAAGAGTCGATTTTGAACTTCCCCAGATTGGACATCGTCGTTTCGGAAATTCTTTTGGTAAAAGGCGTATTCCGAGATTCTTCCAAAATTCGGTCGATGTTCGGTGCGGAGGATGAAACGCTATGTATCTGGGTTTTGACGAGCTTCATATCAGCTTCCGCCTTGGCTAGGGAGGCTCGGATCTTGCTCAGCTCGTCTTCTCTTTCGGATTCTTCGGCCCACCTTATGTTTTCCTCAGTTTCTTCGTCATCAGTAAGGTCCGTTCGCTCGGTGGAGTTAGCTCCTGCTCGGGTGCGCTCGTCTTGCAAATCATCTGGTTCGTCCGTCAAGTCCACTGCGTCTGGCTCGGTGGGATCATCTTGGTTCTCGCGTCTGGCAGGGTCGGCTCGGGTTGCGACTCTGGTGTTGTCGGTTGGTGTCGCGAACGTGAGTCTTGTTGGGTTGATGCCAGGCAAATCCCTCCGAGCTCGTGGCGGCCGAGTCTGGAAGCGCGTGGTTTTTGGTTGCCCACGTGTTGCGATTTCGTTGACTCGCTGTGCCAAGGTTTTGTTAGCTTTCTCTTGGTCGTCAGCTTTCTTCTGGAATTTAACCATCAGGTCTTTCAGTTCGGCTAGGGTCGCTATGATCGTTGGATCGGCTTGAGGATTTTGAGGGTTCGGAGCATTGGGGTTCCCTTCTCCGGCTGATGGTGTCTGACGACCGTCTTCGTTCATCGTCCTTTTCGGTAATCGAGTTCTGCGTCTCAGGGTAAGAGAATTCTAAAGTATCCCCATAGACGGCGCCAAACTGTGGAAGTCGAAACTAACACAATCGAGATTTGTCTAGGATTTTAATTTAGGGATACGATTTGCGAGAATTCTCAAAGAGCGACAGAATCAATTGATACCAAAGATGGTGTTCTTGATATTATTAAGGAAAAGATGACTTTGATCGTACAAGAGTTTGATCGTAAAGAAAAAGATGTTAGTGCTGTGAGAGCTTTGTGTAGTGTAAATTCTAGAGAGATCTTGCCCCCCTCTCCGCTTGAGCCTTGAGTTCTTTATATAGGGGTGATAAACCGCCTCTCCCGCGATATTCTCGGAAGATTTCCATTTATCTTGAAGTCGGCTTAGAATATCGCGGAATAAGGATAATTTCCTTATTCTTCGGAGTTTCTTGGAAGATATCCTGATTTGAGTCGATCCTTTGAGATTCTTCCTTATCATTTCCGGGTTTATCGGAAATGATCCTTCTCTTTTGGAAATGACGACCTACTTGGAAATGGTACTTTGAAGACGAATATTTTACCAAGTCTTTGCCTCGGGTGACTTGTGCAATCGGCTCGGGGACAAGAGAGGCACGGCCCAGGCTCCCGAGGGAAACCGGCTCGGGTCCACGGAAGGAGCCAGCTCGGGGGTCTTGACACGAACCGGCTCGGATTCCCGGAGTGAACCGGCTCGGGCACTTAAAGGGAGCCGGCTCGGGTTCACAAGCTTGCTGACAGACCCCGAGCAGACTACGGGCGTTCCCCGAGGCAACCAATGCAGTGACCCGAGGTGAATGGTAGTTTGCACCGAGGTGAATGGCAGTTTGCACCGAGGTGAATGGCTCGCTTCGCCGAGGTGTCTTCAGAAGTTCCCTGAGGCGTTCGAAGTTCGGCTCGGTGCTATGGGATGAAATCCGACCCCAACAGTTAGCCCCCCAGCTCGTTGGTTCGAAGAGCAACCGATGAGCTTCACGACTGTTAGTCTGAGCCGTTTTAAACTTTGTTCCGAGCCCATCCTTGTATGCCGCGAAGTTTTCAATGTTTCAAAGATGGTTAGTGTCCTTCGGTGATTCTGATTCTTGACGATTCAAATCTCTTTGACGCTTCATCTTCTTCTAGCGCGTGTGACGGTTGAGATTCTACCTCGAGAAGTGGAAGAGTCCTCTGCTGAGTCCTCGAGACTCTGTGCAGATGCGAAGTATCTTAATGTTGGTCACGCGCACCCGACGCGCCCGAGACTTGGGCGGATGCGAAATATTATTAAACTCGTGTGTACCCGACGCGCCGAAGCATTCTATAA
>NW_003302548.1:7375050-7376045 GCF_000004255.2 Arabidopsis lyrata subsp. lyrata | reverse complement strand
GGCATCTTATTGGGATCTTAGTAAAGGAGTTTTCGAGGCCGGATAAAATTGTGTCCATCGGGGCAATTAAAGGAATTTCCTGGAGGTTCGTCGTAGCCTGGGTTCTTCTGGAAAGATACTACATCTTTCCGAGCAAAAATAAAAAGATCATTGGCGGGTTCCCGAGCAAGGATGAGAAGTACACTGATCATTTCTTCTTCGTCGCGATTGACGAGGACTCCGTCCCCGAGGGATGCCTTGATAAAATTGTTGCGAAATGGGGCAAAATCGGTAGTTTACCCGAAGCGTTTGAGTTTTCTTTCTGTCGTGATTTGATCGATTTATTCTAACCAGTTTTGTTTTCATTTTCAGATCGTAACCCGACGTTCCTCGAGCTTATCCCCGAAGATCTTTTAGAAACTCACGAGGAGTTGGCTTCCCGGAAGTGTAACTGGACCAAGCATTTCACGCTCAAAAGAGTCGAGAAAGCACTGAGATTACTCCGAGGCGTGTCCCGTTCATCATCATCCTCTTCGGATCACCGATTAAGCGGCTACATGGAGATGCAGAAGGTGAAGATGACGCTAAGGGAGAAAAAGGCTGCTGAGAAGGAAGCGGCCGAGCAGAAAAGAGCTCTCGAGGCGGTTTTCAAACCTTTGACCGAGGGGTCTAGAAGGCCCGAGGCGTCCGATCTACCCGAGGCGTCTGGCAGGCCCGAAGTGGTTAAGGGCCCCGAAGGATCCGGGGTTGATCTAGCTGTTACTTTGGTTCCTCCCAAAGCAGTCGACGATGTCCCAGCTGGGGACAGTGGAGTTCGAGCTCCCGAGGTCGAACACACCGAAGTTGTGGTCGGCTTGGCTGCTGGTAGACAGGCCAAGTCTAAGGGAAAACGTCCTCAGGGCGACCACTCTACCGATAAGAGGAAGAAGTCGAAGAGCGATCACAGCAGCTCTCGACCGATTTACAAGGACAAGGTGGCTTCGGCCAACCTTGTTGCTTCGTGTGCATGGCCGTTG
>NW_003302548.1:7343212-7369284 GCF_000004255.2 Arabidopsis lyrata subsp. lyrata | reverse complement strand
GACCAGGTCGCTGATCGATAATGTACTTGTTGTAAGCTAAGGCTAACGCCGAGCTGATTGTCGAGCTCGAGGAGGGCAAGTCGATCGAGGACGAGAAGAAAGAGGTGGAGGCATGGAAAGAAGAGTTTGGGGACGCCGAAGCGGAGTATCTCAGCTCGCGGTCGAGCTGCTCGAAACTTTGAAGATTCCTCCGGTGTCGCCCGACTCTGCTCATGATAGCCTTGGGAATAGGTCGGTGGAGGGCGAGGCGATCGAAGTTGGAGTTATCGATCAAGCAGGGACGAACCTGGGCTCCGAGGCTGCGCTTGTTCCAGACGAGGAGCAGGATAAGTGATCCCGAGGCACCCCTTCTTTTATGTTCTGGATTTGTTTTGACTCTTCTCCTTTTTGTAAGACTTGTGCCTGGACGGCTTTATCCCTTTTGAATGCATGTTTCTTTAAATACTTGAATTGTTTCGTTCATCTTGAGTTGCTTCCGAAGTAACTTCGTAAACATGACTTGTTCATCGAGGAGTTAGTCTTTTTCGAGTCGTTTTAACTTCCGAACCGAATTATACACCAATGTCAATGTAATTGGGTTTTGGTAAAAATGAGTTTCGGTTCATTAGAAGTTATCTTTCGGAATAGCGAACCAGTGTTAAGATAACTGGGTTTTTGTAAGTGTGATGTGAAAAAGTTAATTCTCCCGAACCGTTTCCACTTCCGAACTGAAAGTGAAATGGATCGTTCACCAGTGTTAAGGTAACTGGGTTTTGGTTATATGGGACTAATCTCTATCGGTTGCGACCCGAGCTGATATAGTCGAAGCCAGTGCTTAGAAGCAAACTGGGGTACCAGTGTCGGAGTCGACTGGGTTTTCCGAAGACAATCTCTTGGTGGTCAGATATCTCCGACCGAATTGTCTCGAATACTTATATAGCGCGCTGTAACCGAAGCGGTGAAATGTGCTCTCTGTTCGTGGACGTGGCCATCATCCGAATGAACTGTTGGCTTTGTGGGTCGATAAGAGGATAGTAAAAGTTCCCGAGATGAGTTTTGGGAAAAATGTCGAGGTGGATTTGAGTTGAAAACCCGAAGGGTAAACTTTAGAAAGAATGAAATTTTAGTGCGAGTATATGTATACGGACCCACTCCCCCCTTTTTTAATTAGGGGGGGTAGCTGAACTCGTCCGAGGACGAGCTGCCTACGTACCCTTTTCAGGGATCAAGCCACCCCGTAGTTCAAGTACATGCGTACCTTAGGTTTTTAGCGGTAATATTTCCTTAGATGCATTGCGTTCCAGGATCTAGGTACCGCTTTGCCGTTCATGTTGATGAGTTCGTAGACGCCGGGACGGATTACCTTTGCGATCGTGTAAGGTCCCTCCCAATTCGTGCCGAGCTTACCTGCGTTCTGCTCGGCGGTATTCTGGAAAATTTTGCACAGTACGAGCTCTCCTTCATGAAAGCGGCGATGCTTCACATGAGAATTGTAGTACCGAGCCGTTGCATTCTGATAGTTCTGCATACGGATCAAAGCCGAATCTCATCTTTCGTCAATTAAGTCCAGCTCGTCCAGCATCATCTGAGTGTTGGAATTTTCCTGCTCGGGGAGAAAACGTCTTCTCAGTCCCGGGATCTCGGCTTTGGTGGGAATCACACACTCCGTGCCATAGACAAGGGCGAAAGGTGTTTCTCCGGTGGCCCGCCGCAGCGTGGTTCTGTGCGACCATAGTACTCCTTCTAATTCATCGGCCCAGCGGCCTTTCTTCGCGTCGAGGCGCTTTTTATTCCGTCGAGAATTGTCTTGTTTGCCGCTTCGGCTTGTCCGTTCCCTTGAGGATACCGAGGCATAGACTTGCTGAGGCGAATTCCCCATTTCTCGCAGAATCCTTCGAACCGAGCCGAAATAAACTGCGATCCGTTGTCTGTAACGATCTCGTAAGGTATCCCGTGGCGGCATATGATGTTCTTCCAGACGAAGTTCTCGACCTGCGCGTCTTTGATGCTGGCGTAGGAGTCCGCCTCGATCCATTTGGAGAAGTAGTCTGTCAGTACGAGGACGAGTTTCTTCTGCTTGGAGTCGTGTAGAGGTCAGATGATGTCCATGGACCATCGCATGAATGGATAAGGCGAAGTGATGGAAGAGAGGAGCTCGGCGGGTTGATGAATGGTTGGTGCATGTCTCTGGCATTTATCACACCGTTGAGAAAACTTCTCGCAGTCTTTGACCATTGTCGGCCAAAAATATCCGTGGCGTTTGATCTTTATAGCCAGGGTTCTCCCGCCAGAATGGTTCCCACAAGATCCGCCGTGTACTTCTTCCATGACTCTCCGAGCCTCATTTCCTTCGACACAGATAAGGAGGGGACCAGAAAATCGCCATTAAAGAGTTCTCCATCGATCAGAGTATACCGAGCCGCTTTGGCTTTAAGCTTCCGAGCTGCCCATTTTTCAGTAGGAACTTCTCCATCGGCTATGTAGCTTCGGATGGCTCCGATCCATTTGGCGTCGCTTCCGTATTCGGGCTCAGTTGCGTCCGTAGTTTGCTGGTTTAGTAGTTTGATGTCCATTTCTTCCGGTTCTTCTTTCTCCCGAGCTGTTAGAACTTGATCCTTGCTATTTTCTTCAATGCTCGGCTTTTCGATGAACTCGACCGGTATGATTCTCTTCAGATTCGGGTCGGAGGTTGAAGCCAGAGCTGCTAAGGCATCGGCCGATGTGTTTTCACCTCGTGGGATTCTGGTTAATTCGAACTCGCCGAACTGTTTCGCCAAGTCTTGCGTGAGAGCAAGATACGCTTCCATTCGTTCGTCGCGAGCCGCATATTCTCCATTGAATTGATTAGCCACGAGCTGGGAGTCGCAAAAGGCTCGCAGCTTGTTGATCTTAAGTCCCTGAGCCAGCTTAAGTCCTGCTATCAGCGCTTCGTACTCAGCCATGTTGTTAGTCGCGTCGAAATTCAGCCGAAAGGATTGTTCAAGGATTTCACCCTCTAGTGATGCTAGGCGGATTCCGACGCCAGAACCTTGTTTCGAGGATGAGCCGTCGACGTGGCGAATCCAAACAGCGTTGGGTGACTCTTCTCGGGCGTTCTCTGTTGGCAGCTCGATGATAAAATCGGCCAGGACTTGAGATTTCGCACATGTTTTGTTCCTGTATTCGATGTCGTACTCGCTGAGTTCTACTGCCCATTTGGCCAGGCGTCCCGATTGGCTCGGACTGTGCAGGATGGTTCGGAGTGATACGGGCGCCATGACGACAATTGAGTGAGACTGGAAATATAGCCGTAGCTTCCGAGCTAACATTACTACGGCGAGGGCGAGCTTTTCAGTTTGCGGGTAGCGTGTCTCCGCGTCGGTGAAGGTTTGCGAGACATAAAATATCGGCTTCTGCTCTCCTCTGTCTTCCCTAACTATGACTCCGCTTATCGCCGTATCAGAGACTGCGATGTACAGAAATAATGGCTCGCCTGGGACTGGTTTCGCCAACACCGGTGGATTAGCCAAATACTTCTTCAGTTCCTGGAAAGCTTCTTCGCAGCGATCGGTCCATTCGAATTTCTTGTTTCCGTGCAGAGTATCGTAGAAAGCCAGGCATTTGTCAGTGGACCGCGAGATGAATCGGTTCAAGGCTGCGACTCTCCTGGTGAGACGTTGGACTTCGCGCTTGTTCTGTGGTGAGGGCATGTTCAGTAGAGCATCGATTTGCTTCGGGTTTGCCTCGATGCCTCGGTGAGTTACGAGATATCCCAAGAATTCTCCCGACTTTACCGCGAAACGACATTTTGCCGGGTTGAGCTTCATGTTGTGCTTGTTGAGCTGGCGAAAACAGTCGCGTAGATGGGCTATGTGATCGCTCTCTTCAAGGGATTTGACTAACATGTCGTCGATATAAACTTCCATCGTCTTCCCAAGCTGCTCGGAGAACATCCTGTTGACGAGCCGTTGATACGTTGCGCCAGCGTTCTTGAGTCCGAAGGGCATGACTTTGTAACAGTAGATACCTCGGTCTGTGATAAAAGCTGTCTTCTCGCGATCGTCGGGATGCATGAGAATATGATTGTATCCTACGAAAGCATCCATGAACGATAGCAACTTATTTCCCGCAGTTGCTTCCACTAAGCGATCGATATGTGGGAGTGGAAAACTGTCTTTAGGGCAAGCTTTGTTCAAATCGGTGAAATCGACGCAGACTCTCCACTTGCCGTTCTTCTTTTTAACCACGACAGGATTTGCTAACCAGTCCGGGTATCTTGCTTCGGAGATCGAGCCGATCTTTAAGAGCTTTTCTACTTCGGCGTTCACGGCATCTGGGCGATCCCGACCTAATTTTCTTCGCTTCTGCTTGATGGGTTTGAAAGATGGGTCAACATTCAGCTCGTGGCAGATTACGTCGATGCTTACCCCAGGTAGATCTTCAGCCGACCAGGCGAAGGTGTTGATGTTCTCTTTGAGGAATGAGATGAGCTCGGTCTTGATTTCCTCGGTTAAATCGCTGCCAATTTCCACGCATCGTTCGGGCCGTTCGTAGTCGAGGCTAATGGAGATTACAGGATCCGAGGTAGACTTCTTCTCCTCGCGCGCCTCCTCGATCTGTAATTGCTATAATTGTTTAGATATAGCCCTCTCTTCACTCAGACCAAGTTTTGATTTCTTGTGATCGGTTTCAGCCTTCGCTTCAGTGACAGGGTTTCGGAGTTTGTGTGCTGCCATGAAACACAACCGAGAATTTTTCTGACTGCCCCAGATTGTTTTCACGCCATTGGGGGTCGGGAATTTGACACACAGATGATATGTTGATGCGACAGCTCGCATTAGATTTAACCACGGAGTTCCCATTATGACGTTGTAGATGGTAGGTTGATCGGTGACTGAGAAGTTGACGATCTTTGTTACCCCGCCGGCTCGGACTGGTAGTTGGATGGTTCCAAGCGTCATCAAAGTTTCCCCTGAAAACCCGAGGATAGGCCTCGGGGTCGGAATCACCTGTGACATGTCGATGTTCATTTGTCGGAGCGTTTCGCGAAAGATTACGTCGACGGTGCTGCCGGTGTCGATTAATACTCGGTAAATATCGTGGTCTCCTATCGCTAACGTGACGACGATTGGATCGTTATGAGGCATGTCGAGCCTGTTTGTCTCGCTTTCTTCGAATGTGATCATGTCGTTAGGTCGATCGAATTGTCTTGTCCAGTTGCTAGGCGTCTCGGCTCGGCGTTGATAAGCTTTGATTGCCGCTACGGTGTCAGGACAGTATGGCGATCAACCCATTATGGTGAGAACCTTCTGCCGCGTACCATCTCGGTCTTCGTCTTCCGTCCCCCGGGTTCTTTTCTGAGACTCCTGGTTCCTTGGTTCGGGATCTCTTCCCGGGTTGGTCTGCTCGGGCTCTGGCTCTGGCTCGAGGTCCTTAAGAGTAACGTTTGTCCCGAGCTCTCCAGCTAGGAATTTGGTTGCTAACTTGGCTCCGAGGCTTCGGCATCTCGAGGTATGATGGCCGAAAATTTTGTGGTGTTCGCAATATTCTTGATCATTGCTCGGTGGCTGATCCCTTGTCCAAGTAAAGGACTCTCTTCCTCGCCCACGGCCTCGGCCTCTGCCGCGGCCACGGCCTCGGGGTGTGTCAATCTGGTAGCTATGGTATCCTGAGAAATTGCGCCCTTCGTGATGCGTATACGTACCGCTCTCACGCGTTTTCTTCTGGACCGGAGGTGTCGCTTGGGCTTTCTCCGTTTTCTCGGCTCGGGGCGCCTGTTTCGTTGGCTCGTGCCTCTTTGCTAGTAGCGCCATTTCTTCTTCGTGGGCGACGAAATCCGAGGCTCGATGCAGCGCGTCGCGAATTGTTGTTGGTTTTGACAGGTTCAACTCTTTCCTGAATTCTGACTTGTAACAGAGAGCTTTCTTCAAAGCCGAGAGAGCTGCTACATCTGTAATTCCTTCGACCTTGGCTAGCGTCGATTTGAAGGTCTTGAGGAAATCTCTTAATGGCTCGGTGGGCTGTTGAGACAAGGACCACAGATCCGCGTCGGAAGTTCCGGGGTCAATGAGCACGGAGTATTGTTTGAGGAACAATGTCGACAGCTCGTCGAAACTATCAATCGAGTTTCGTTCCAATCTTGAAAACCACTCTAATGCGGGTCCTTTGAGGTGTTCCACGAACAGTAAGCACAGACACGAACAGTAAGCACAGACCTGCGTCTTTTTCACCGGGCTTGAACCTGGCTCGGGCCACAGATATCACGAACGATTTAATGTGGCACTTCGGGTCGGTTGATCCGTTGTAAGAGTCGATTTTGAACTTCCCCAGATTGGACATCGTCGTTTCGAAAATTCTATTGGTAAAAGGCGTATTCCGAGATTCTTCCAAAATTCGGTCGATGTTCGGTGCGGAGGATGAAACGCTATGTATCTGGGTTTTGACGAGCTTCATATCAGCTTCCGCCTTGGCTAGGGAGGCTCGGATCTTGGTGATTCCCATTCTTTTCAAAGGGCTTAGAAATATGAGATCTACTGAGCTTCCAGTATCAATTAGACACATTGTTACTTCGAAGTTCGCAACATCTAAAGTTATCACAAGAGCATCGTCATGAGGCCCTGTTACTCCTTGAGTGTCCGAATTGTCAAAAGAGATAGAAGTGTTTGTTCATTTGATTGAAAACCCATAACGGTTTGAATGGCTGCTGATTTCTTGTGCCTTTTGATTGATCTGATCGAATCTCATAATTTGGATCCTCCCATTATAACATCAATCCTTTTCTTAGGAGTGTTTGGAGTTCCGGGCCCATTGGGCTTATGTTTCTTTTCAGGAGGATTAGAAGCTTCAGAATCTTCTTTTACTTTGTGATAAGATTCCACAAATTCCTCGATATTGAAATTAGCGAGCTCTCGAGCTGCCCACAGTTCGGTGAGGTGCTTTTTGAGCACACTACAATCTTTGGTGGAGTGCCCGTTTACTTTGTGAATATCGCAATAGGCACTCTCATCTCTAACCCAAGTATTAGGAGATTTGTATCTTCCTTTACTTGGGTAGAGTTTTCCTACAGCGTTAGTAGCAGGATTAATTCTGAACCGTTTTTGATCTTTTGGTTTGAACTTTTTCGTTGGATTTCCAATGACCAATTTGGCTGGCCGATGCTTTTTAGCGAGACTGAGCTTTTCTTCTTCTGCCTCCATCCAACTCTTAGCTCGGAATAAAGCATCCTGGATGGTACTCGGACTATTGACGATGATTTCTTCCCGAAATCGGGATTCATGCCAGAGTCCATTCCTTAAAGCAGACAGGGCAGCAGTGTGCGATACCCCAGGAATTTTGGCTATCACTTCTTTGAATTTAGCGATATATTTGCGAAGTGGTTCATTTTGACCTTGGGTTAGATTCCAAAGATCTGCATCTGAAGTTGCCTTTTCCATGAACATGGAATATTGTTTTAGGAATGCAGAGGACAATTCCTTAAAACTGTTAATAGTTCCAGGCTCTAACTGAGAAAACCGTAGCAGGGCCGATCCGGATAGATTCTCGGAAATTTTTTTACAATATCCGGCATCTTCCTCGTCTGGTTCTAGATCAATTCTGCCAGCAGCGATCTGAAAAGCGGCGAGGTAATTTTTAGGATCTCTTTTACCATCATAAGTTGGTAATTTAACCTTTCGAGAATCCTTGATCCGAAGGTTCGAGATTCTCAAGGTGAAAGGTGTTCGCCGAGTTTCTTCGATTACTCGATCGATCTCAGGCGCCGAACTGGTCGCCTGATGAAACTTCGACTTCATTTCGTCAAGCTCTTGTCGAACATTGATGAAATCATCTGAAAAGGTAACATCGGGATTTTCCATAAGGAATCCGTCGTCAAAAACAGGGTCTTCCTGAACCTGGGGAATTCCTTCCCCGGTTGGGTTAGTTCCATCCCCTGAAGTTGCCTGATTGCTAGCCTCGAACAATATTCTCCTCGCTTCGGCCTTTCTCTATGCGAATTGTATGTTGAATAAGAGCGAACTCCATGCTGGTAAAGATCGAACTCTTTTAGTGAACTGAATCGAACTCCCAACTGGTCAAGTTCAATAAAATATCTTGAATTCCAAGAGGATTATTATGTAATAATGACGTGGACAGATCCAAGTAGATCCTACCAAAAATGTGTGGGATCCGACCCCAACATTCACCCCTACTTTGAATCGATGACTCGGCACCTTGCCTTGGTTTTCACGGACACCTCGCCCTCGACCTTCTTGTCGCCACCGAACAAAGCTCCCTGCCTACCTATCTCGTTACGGGCGCTGGGCGCAGTCAATAAACAACGTTCTTGGCTCTGATACCACATGTCACGGGCTTTTCTCAGAATACCGTACGGCGGTCGACAATCTCAATATTGTCCGACCCAGCCTTCCTACCATCGACCATCTCCAACTAGTTTTGCCCTGCCTTGGGCTCATCAGGTGATTGGCTCAAGATCACGACCAGTTTGCGTAGGGTTGGCCTAATCCCCTCCTCTGAGTCTGATCCTCGATTAGTGACAAACACCCAAACTCCACACGAATTGTTCTGTCTAAATCCAAAGGGACTCTCCAACATGAGTCATGCACGCCCCTCATTGAAGCACGTTCACATGCCCTAGTGGAATGGCCCCGCGAAAGCAACGCGACTATCACAAACCGTCCCAAAAAAATGGATCGTGACATTCTCCCCCACCCATCAATGTGCACGTCCTTGTGCACGGGAAGAATCCTCAAGATCGTATGTTGTGTCATTATGAGGTAACCCTTCAACCCCACTTCGAATCTATGACTCGGCACCTTGCCTTGGTGTTCACGGACACCTCGCCCTCGACCTTCTTGTCGCCACCGAACAAGGCTCCCCACCTACCTGTCTCAATACGGGCGATGGAGTAGACAACACACAACTTTCTTGGCTCGGATATCACATGTCAAGGGCGTTTCTCAGAAGATCGTGTGGCGGACAACAATCTCAATATTTTCTGACCCAGCCTTCCTATCATCAAAAATCTTAAACTAGTTTTACCCTGCCTTGGGCTCATCAGGTGATCGGCTTCAGATCACGACCAGTTTGTGTAGCGAGGGCCTAATCCCCTCTTCTGAGTCTGATCCTTGATCACCGACATACACCCGAACTCCATCTGAGTTTTTCTTTCTAACTCCAAAGGGACTCTCCAACTTGAATTTTGCACGCCCCTCACAGAAGTACGTTCACCTGCCCCAATGGAATGGCTCCGCGGAAGCAACGCGATTGTCACGAACCATCCCAAGAAAACGGGTCGTGATATTGAGCTGGGAAAGTTTTAAGATGGGTGACCCTCCGGGAAGTGATTATCGGAACTGTGTGACTGAAGACAACAAAACACAGAGAAAAATCATGTGGTAATTTGAAGGGTCGGTAAGAAAATTTTAAAGCCTCCCGGACGCAGTAGACTGACCGTCGGGCAGTGGTGGAGTCCACGGGCCTGAGAGAGGACATGGATGCTCACTGGTAGGTAGAGTTGTCAAGCGGGTCAAACTTGCCCCGCAACGGGTTTCAAAATTTTTGACCCGCAAAATACCCGCCCTGCAAAATCCGCGGGAGAAAATTCTAGACCCGCATTGCCCCGCCTAATTTTGCGGGAGCCGCGGGTAACCCCTTTGGCTTTTAAAAACTTATTTTTTAAATATCTATAAATTATATTTAAAACAAAAGTATAATTAATAATAATCTTAAATATAAATACACATATTTTTTAATTATTTTATATATATTACTGTTGTGAACAAAGAGGTTTTAGGGATTGTTCTCTTTGTTATTGATCAATTGTACATGATACAACATATATATAGGGATATATAGGTATACAACATTAGGGTTTAGGTTAAATATTAAGTCTTCTATAACCTACTAATAGACCATATAATGGGCATCCATACATTACATATAATTATTCATAACACTCCCCCTTGGATGACCATTATAAAAATATGGTCTCAAATGCGCATGTGAGATGCTGCCTCATTAAAAACCTTACCAGGAAAACTCAATGGGAAAAACCATGGTTAAGGGAAAAAGAGTGCAGCGCGCTTTTACTCCCCTTCATGAATAGATCACTTGAATCTACGAGATGACGCGATTGGATATGATGAAGTAACTTCTTGAAAGAAGTTGTTAGAAACGCCTTGGTAAATAGGTTCGCCAAATCTTCACTTGAACGAATTTGTAGCACACGTACATCACCATTCTTCTGTAGTTCATTGGTCTCGTAGGTGGATGATCTTGATCATTATCTTTGTTTCTCACGATCTCATCAATGTATGTTAAAGACCTTGAATAACAATAGTCTTTCATCATTGGAATCACAACATTTCTCTTTAGGTGTCTATCATTCGCGTGTTCTTTGTTGTCTCGTTAAAAACCTTTCATGGAAAACCCCAATGGGATAAAAACCATGATAAGAGAAAAAGAGTACAACCACGCACATAATCACATTCTCCCCCTGGAATCATCATCTTCAGGATATGCATTCCAGTCATATATATCATCTTTTTGGGAATCACTATATATTAGTGAACAAAATGGTATGATTGTCATATAACCTCTCGGGTCTTTGAACTTCTAGCTTATAACATCTCTTTCAGATGGAAGATTATTTCATTGTCTACTTAGACTTCATGTCCAAATAATGTTTTGCATACAATCTTCTAAACTTTTATCTTTTACATAGGAGTTATACATACTCTCTTTGTAAAACTTCCTATTTTAACTTTTCTTCTTATAATGGTACTTCTAGATCATTTTCTAACTAAAATGTTGTAAGGATATTTGAGATTCCATCTCTTTCACTAGATGTCCAAATTGTAATCCCGATAAATTTTATGAAGACTCGGATTCTTCTAAGATCGGCTTTCTACATCTTCCACAAGAATGATTTCATCTCGAATTCTTTCATCAAATACTTCACTTTATATCAATTCTCTACAAGAGATCCGATAATATTTAAATCATCAACATACTTTGTATTTATTCTTGTAGCCTTCTTTTAACAAGTACCAACTAAGGCAATTATCTTATATATGCCACGATGTTTCGATTCACAACAATGTCAATTAATTTCACACATATAGTTATATATGTTCTCGAGAATTATAATTTGTTGCTTCTGGCAATAGAATCCTTCGGGGCAATTTCTATCTTTTAGGGTTGTTTATGACATTTTAAGATTTTTTGGGCAGACTGAATCAAGTATTTCTTACATTGTCAAACAGATAAGGGATTTATATAGTTGCATCCACCACATGAGACTATATCTCTTTCTCTTAAATTTCATATCTTTCTGAGAATTATTTTTACCACTAAATGTGCTTTATATCTCATAAAGATCCAGTGGTCTCCCACTAGTTTTACACCTTCAAGTGTACGGACTTCTAGTCCAAGTACTTTCTCTTCAAGAGATTTTAACTTTATCTATTACTTTTTTCCATGATTGGCCAATAATCACTTTGTATATACTTTTCAATAGAACTTTTTCTATTAACGCGGTTTATGATCCTCAATGTTATTCATAACATCATCAACTGCTTTACTGCATGCAAATTATTTTACGACGTCGATTTGCTTTTTGGTTTCATTTATTCCAGACATGACTCAACTTGTTGAGATTTCTTCTCATTATCATTCTCAGGTACTTGAATCTCTTTCTTATTCATGTCTAAGCTCTTCTAGAGAATCTTTGCTTCCTCGCACTACAGGAAATGTGGGCATTAACAGCGGCCGTTAAACGCTATGAA
The DNA here is from genome assembly GCF_000004255.2 of Arabidopsis lyrata subsp. lyrata. NCBI lineage: Eukaryota > Viridiplantae > Streptophyta > Magnoliopsida > Brassicales > Brassicaceae > Arabidopsis > Arabidopsis lyrata. The sequence continues at coordinate 7,357,543 of NW_003302548.1, read as the reverse complement.
TTCGATATTTCCTAAACCGCTCTGACAGCGCCCGTTATAGTAGGTCCGACACTTTTGATAGCGGATTGTTGTTGTGCTATAGTTAAATATACAACGATAGCGTAGTTAACTGTGCAATTGTTAATGTTTATAATAACTTGATACAGATGTTATTAAAACTCGTTAATTTGATTTTACTTATAGCAAAGATAGCAAATGTTTCGTGTTATTAGTTTGTTTTTAAATTATTCAAAATTGATTTATTAAAAATAATTATGAAATATTTTTTATTAAAATATAATATTTTCGAATATTTGTAAAAAAAAACTATTAAAATTAATACAAAATATATAAATATTAAAATGTTTTAGTAAACCATTTCAGATTTCATTGTTTACAATAAACATACCTATCAATCTACCACTAACAAGCCTTCACAATCATCCCTAACATAAACACTATCATCATCAAAAGCTTCATCATCCAAATCATCGACTTCTTGGACCGGCAAAGGTGCACCACCTAAATCCTCTTCTGTTTCCAACTCATGATAGCCTCTAGGTGCAGTGGTGCTCTCATAACAATATACCAATTTGAATTATCATCTTCCCTAGAATAGAAAACCTGTTTTGCTTGAGAAGGTAGAATGAATGGATCTTTCAAATAGGCTGCTTGGTTCATATGAAGGTTAACAAGAGTGAAACCATCTTCCTCCTTCACACCATTCCCTGTGTTGGCCCAATTGCATCTAAACAGCGGCACTTTGAACATGTGATAGTCCATAAGTAAAATCTCCTTTATCACTCCATAATATGTAAGCATATCAGCGACTTGTCTCATATCTCGAGCACTTGATCTACACATGCTAAATGATTCATAAGTTACGCCACTGTTTTGTGTCTTCCGCTTAACCACATCTGTATGAAACCGTTGCGCATTAACGATAAATCCTTTATGTGCTAAAGCAACATTTCTTGGTCCAAATGCCAACCACCTTATCTCCTTAGAATGACTATTTCTTGAGTCTGAATGAATCTGCCACAACAAAACATGATCATGAAGCTAGCAATTAATATGTGCCAAGAAAACCAGACATCAAGCTACAAGCTAAGCTAACCAGTCATTAAGCAAAACATGATCATTAAGCTAACAATTAATCTGTGCCAAGAAAATCAGTCATCAAGCAACAAGCTAAGCTAACCAGTCATTAAGCAAAACATGATCATGAAGCTAACAATTAATCTGTGCCAAGAAAACCAGTCATCAAGCTACAAGCTAAGCTAACCAGTCATTAAGCAAAACATGATCATGAAGCTAACAATTAATCTGTGCCAAGAAAACCAGTCATCAAGCTACAAGCTAAGCTAACCAGTCAATTTAACAAGCTGTATAACAAATAATCAAGAAGACAAGTTGCAGCTGTAAACCTTTATTTTAAGCCATTGTGCAAACTGCTCAGTATGGTTTTTCCATAACAAAGTTTCCTTTTTAGCACATCGAGCATCATTAGCTTGTAATTCTTCCAAATGCATCCTGATTTTACATTAAACAACAGTTTTGAGAATGAAATTATAATCATAAGTAGTAGATGAGACATAAAAGGTAACCTCTTACTCGACATAAGGATCCAAAGATGCCATGTTCATTAGCACATAGCGATGTGCAATGTCTCTATCTTTATCTGATAGGGTAACTTCTATACCCTTCTGCAGAGGTCGACCTTCAACCACGCTTCTATCAGCCTCAATATCTTCATTGCGATTAACTGTTTCTTGAATTGGTACTGAATCTTTAAGGAACTCTAAACAAAATGAAACGCATTCTCCAGCTAAATACCCCTCAGCCATACATGCTTATGGCCTTGCATGATTCTTAACAAAAGCCTTAAATGTTTTCATGTACCTATAACTCAGTCAAGAAATGAATATTAGTCGAACATCATTGCAGTAAATACATATATTGAATCAAATGAGTACATCAAACCTTTCAAATGAATAGATCCAGCGAAAGTGTACTGGTCCTCCCAAACGTGCTTCTTTTGATAGATGTCTTGGAAGGTGGAACATGATATCAAAAAGGGATGGAGGGAAGAAGCGCTCCAGTTGACACATTGTTTCCACAAACTCTGTCTCCATTGTCATAAGTTTCACCGGGTCGATGATGCGCTAACACAACCTGTTGAAGTAACTGCATAATCTATTTATGGCAATCCTAGGACCCTTATGTAACAACCCTCTTAATGCAGCTGGCAACAAGTTCTGTACTAGGACATGATGATCATGCGACTTTAAACTATCTATATTTGGAGGGTTAACTGAAACACTAATCGCAATATTACCACAATAACCATCAGGACCTCTAAACTTAGATAATCTTTGGCAGAAAATTGTCTTCTCTTTCTTGGATAAGCAATAGGCTACTGGAGGTAAGTATGTTTTCTTTCCCCGGACCTCTGTGTGCAAGTGAGTTCTGATTCCAATATCTTCTAAGTCTTTTCTTGCTTTCAAACCATCTTTTGACTTAGCACTTTGCATCAAGATAGACAATATAGCATCTGAGACATTCTTTTCTACGTGCATAACATCAATATTGTGACGAACAGGCAAATCCTAACACATTAAATAAGAAACTGTTAGGCTTATTCAGATCCAACAATAAGAGCGAATATAGTTCAATTACTTTACTTTACCTTCCAGTAAGGTAGTTCAAAGAAATTGATCTCTTCTTCCACCGCCATAGATCATTTGATTCTTCACACTCTTCTTCTTCAACCACCCCATCATCTTCCAACGCAGTTCTTTTTCTTTTAGTTTCCTTATCTAGAGGTTTTCCAAAATCATTCCTAAAAGCTTGTAGTGTCTCATATATTTCAGCGCCAGTTTGTATCCTATTGGCATTCCCTTCCTCAACAGTGTTGTCAAACCAAGCTTTTTTATATCTGTAACGATGGCCAGGCGGTAGTCTCTTTCTATTCCCCATATAGACAAAGTTACGGCTAAACTTAAGCCATCTGGAAGGTGTATCCTTTCCATATACATTGCAAGCTTGTTTTCCATTCACTTTACATCCAGACAATGTTCCTAAGGGTGGATAGTCACTGATACTCCAAAGCAGCATGGCTCTAAGTGTGAAATTCTCCTTTGCAAATGAGTCATAGACTTTAATACCCTCAGCCCACAAATCTTTTAAATCGTCTATCAATGGTGCCAAGTAAACATCTATGTTATTACCAGGAGCTGTTGGACCAGGGATCAACAAAGTCAACATTATATTCTCAGCCTTCATACACATAGTTGGAGGCGTGTTATAGTTCACCAACAACACTGGCCATGTGCTGTGATTGGTGTTTTGCATGGAGAAAGGGTTCATCCCATCTATAGAAATTCCAAGTCGAAGATTCCTTGGTTCAGCAGCAAAGTCTAGCCATTTATCATTCACTTATGCCCAAGATATAGAATCAACGGGGTGTCGCATTGTACCATCTTCAGTGCCATTCATATAGTGCCACCGCAAATCTTCAGCCATCTTTTTTGATCTAAACATCCTCCTAAATCTGTCCTTGATTAGAAAATATCTAAGGACCTTTGGTGGAATCCCAACCTTTATCTCATTACTATGCTTATCCTTTTCCCATCTTGAAACTTTGCATCTTGGACTTCTCAAACTCAAACTTCTCAAACTCCTTCCTATATAGTATGCAATCATTCTTGCAAGCATGAATATTTTCATATCTGAAACCAAATATCTTCAGAAATTTCTTGATTGCAGCTAAACTCTTCGGAAGTACATTGTCTTCAGGTAGCATGTCCTGAATTAAACCCAACAGTTGATCAAAGTAGTTCTCCGACACACCACTCTTAACCTTGAATCTGTAAAGTCCCACAATTGTTGAAACCTTTGTGTATTTGATACAATCAGAGTACAATGGAGTTTCGGCTTCTCTTACTTTTTTCCTAAACTCAGTTTCCTCTACTGCTTCATCTTCGTTTGCCTCTAATGCTTCATCATCATTCGTCTGATTTGGTTCACCTTCACCCATAGAGAATGCTGTCTTAAACAAGTCAAATGCCTCTGTTTCATGTTGAGGAGCATTGTCTTCTGTATATGCTCTTTTTTCCCCATGAAAACTCCAACAAGAATTCTTATACTTCTTATCCATACCCCTTATCACTAGATGCTCAACAACTTTATCTATAGACTGATGGCATAAATTGCGGCAATCTCTACATGGGCATAGCATTTCAGACAGATTTCCTAATTGATATGTCTATATTTTACTTGTTTTGAGCATCCATTTAGCATCACTTTATCATCATTTCGTCATTGTTTCATACCATTCTTCATCATTTGTCATCACTTTGCATGATTAGGATAGTTTTGCATGCATGTTGCATATTTGAGATGTTTTCAGGTGATTTGGAGCTGTTGGTAAGCAAATTGGAAGAAGTGGACCAGAACCCATCAGTATGCTCGACCACGAGGTCGAGCACCATCATCATGACCTTCCAAATGCACTCGACCACGACCAAGTCGAGCACCAAGTCGATCACCAACTCGATCACCAACTCGAGCACCAAGTCGATCACCAAGTCGAGTACCCTCTCCTTCACCAACTCGACCTACCACTCGACCTCGTGGTCGAGTACCAGCTCCTTCACCAAGTAGACCACGACTCCAGATCACGACTCGAGCACGCAGTCGAGTATCCTCCACCAACTTACTCGACCAAGCACTCGACTGCACGCTTCAGAGGCTTCTCAGATCCCAACTCAACCAGACACTGAGCATAAGGAAGAGAAGAAGATGAAGCGGGACTCGAGTGCATACTCGACCTAGTCACTCGATCGCATCACGACCAGATCAAGAAACCGCAAAGGAGCCAGCATTGCTCGACCTCTTCACTCGATTGCACAAAGCCGAATGTCTTTGTAAACCGCCTTAATACTTTGTCGTCTTGTGATTTAGGGTTTCCTAGTATTTACTATAAATAGGTTGTTTCTCATAATTTTCAGTGTAAGTTTTATTCTGTCTAAGTTTTATTCTACAGAACAATTAGTGTATTCTTCATCTTTGTAATCCAGATTTCTCTTAATCTATTGAGTATTTGCTTTTGATTTCTTCTACAAAGTTGTTCATCTTGTTGAGATCTTGCTAATATGAAGTTTTTATGCATTTCTGGGTTTGTGTTCTTGGTTATGAATTTTGAGTAGTGATTAGGGTTCTTGAGGATGGGTTAGAGTAGCTTAGAATCTTTAATATAATAGGTGGTTGAGTTTGATTGGTAGATCCCTTCTGGATTAGTTGTTCTTAATGCTGATTGCTTTCTGATCAACTGGAATCTGAGCCCAGACATTTCCGCACCCAAAAGGTGTTCGATGAAATGTCTGAACCACTAATTCCAGAGATTCGTGGCTCTGTACCAAGGTATTGGTTACAGGGAGCGTTTTGGCTTAGACTTGTTGTTTCGTAATGCCTGTTAAGTTAGCTCTCGTCAATGGTGATTGAGTCTGGGACTAGCTTTGCTTGAGGATCTCTGTTGCGGTAGCACTTTGATTTGGTTATTGAACTCGTTGTCTAGGGATAGTTTGTTGAGCATGTTAACCACCTGTTAGATTAAGGAGACTTCACTACTCGATTACCCCATCCTCGGGAATTTCTCTTCCAATTGATTTCTTTGTTTACATCGCTTTTGATTGCTTGATCTTGTCACTTGTTGCTTAGTTTTATCATTTCTAGCCTGTTTCATTTGAAGTACTCGACCACACCCAGTAGTTTGGTAACAAACTGTGCAGTCGAGTACCCAGTTTACAGTTTCTGTTAAGTTACTCGACCTGATACTCGACCACACCCAGTGCTTGGCATCAAGCTGTGTTGGTCGAGTATATTGCCTGTTATTGTTAGAATTTCTGTTATCTGCATGAACACTAGAGCTGTTGACAACATCAAAACCTGTTATTGCTTGGCTTGACTCTGTGATATCTGATTGCATCTTGATTGCTAGCATCACACCCATTTGGATTGACACCTTAAATACTGCAATGACATGATAGTGATTTAAGGATAATTGATCTTAGTTAAAATCTTACTATCACTAATCTTCTTGCTGATGAATTGGCGAAGTTCGTTGCTCCTTCTAAGTACTCGAGACTATTCCTACATTGTCAATTGGAAAAGAATTTAGATTTCTTTCAATCGGTTAGTATAAGTAAGCTCGATAGAATTTAGTGTATACCTTGGCAGCCAAATCCACATCTTATCCATTTGGTCACGATGGAGATGAATCCGCTCTGAAACTCAGCGATTTGGGGAATTTTTGGGTAAACCCTAAGGATGAGTTGTGTTCTGTAATTTTGTTTGATATGTTCTTTAAACCGCGAATTCAAAATCCAAAAAATGAACGGCTCGGATCAGAATAAGTGAAACGAATCAACGGTCTAGTTTCATTAAGTTGCAGTATCGGAGGTTCCCCACCATTGGCTAAGGACAATAACGGCTCAGATCAAATTTAGCGAGACAGATCAACGGTGTAGGTTTCGGCCATATTGTAATCTTGGAGGTTAATGCTCATTGGCTAAGAACAAGAACGGCTCAGATCAAAGTTAGCGAGACAGATCAACGGTGTACATTAATCGCGTCAACAATAAGAAAGGACGGCTGAGATCAAAGTCGGCGTTACCTAACGGTGTAGGATTCGTCCTACAATCTGGGAGGTTACTTCTCATTGGCTATTAATGAAAAAATCAGAAAATTATCATATAAAATAGTTTATTAATGAAAAAATAAATTATTTTAAAAAAAAATTCAATATAAGTATTTCAATTTTTAGAATATTTTTTCTTATAAGTATAAAATTTTAAAATTAAGAACAATTAATATAGGTTAGTATTCCAACTATCTAACTTATATGTTCATAAACACTAAGGCATAGTTTAGGGTTTAGGGTTTAAACTTTGGGGTTTAGATTTTTTTACTCAAGTATTTATGTTTTATAGTTTAGGATTTAGAATTTTAACTAAAACTTTGAGGTTTCGAGTTTAAATTTGGGGTTTAGAGTTTAACTTTTAGGGTTTAGGGTTTGGATCTAGGGTTTAGGGTTTAGGGTTTAAATATTTAATGGAGGGTTTTAACTTTAATTTAGGCTTTAAAGATTTAATTTAGGTTTTTAACTTTAATTTAGGGTTTAAAGATTTAATTTACGATTTTAACTTTAATTTAGGGTTTAGAGATTTAATTTAGGAATTTAATTTTATATAATAATATTACAAAATGTACCAATACCATAATATTACACAATGTACCAATACCATAATCTAATATCACAATACCAATATTACACAATCTAATATCACAATACCAATATCACAATCTAATATCCATAACCGGCAATACAATACCAAGACCCGATAAGTTTTAAACACAATACCAATATCACAATTGTCTAAGTTTCACACGAACTCTATTTTATCATTTGCCATGCTACAACAGAACCTATTGCATCAGAAATATATACAATCTCTGAACTTGGCCTCCATACCTTTGCATTACCAATCTTAGCCACTTCTACACAGACCTTGCTTGCATTTGGACCTAGGGGTACATGATGGCACGTATCTTCTGGATCTGTTGAAATTACTCTTCCTTCAGCTACCTTACGCCCAGAGTTGCTGCAATCTAAAAGAAAACACTTCTGCTTTGGACTTTTGGTGGAACTATTGCTGCCTGGACTCTACAACTCAAAGCAAATAATAGAAGCAAGTTCCAACATCAATGAAAGTTCCAACATCAATCAAGAGACAAACAAATGAAAAACTTAATTTCAATAACATACCACTGCTTTAGGTAGTGTTGCATCTGGAGTGGCTGCAGCCGTGACATCAATCTTTTGAACTGGCCATGCGATTTTCTCGTTAATTGCATCACCAATTACAATAATATCAGCAGTTGGCCTCCACAAAGGAGCATTATCATTGAACACCTTCACAACTTGAATACTAATAACACTTGGACCTAGAGGTATATTGTTAACCCTCTCTTTGGAGTTAGATGAGCACACGAGACCTTCAGCAATAACCTCATCGTCTTCATTATCCCAATCAAATATTTTGCATCTTTGAGTTTCACCTTCCTTGTTTTGCTAAAATGTAAGAGGCTAATGATTAGAGATATATCACTTCACTACAAGAAAATTATATTGGAAATTAAACTTTACCATGGATACATCTTCAGAAGTGACTGGATCGCTATACAAAAGCACTTTGTCCATTGGCCAAGGTATTTTGTATCCAACAGCTTCCTCAAGATATAACACATCTGATGTAGGCCTCCAGAGAGAAGCTTTTGAGCTTAGTACAGACTTAACAAGGACAACCATTTCATTAGGACCAATTGGTATACGACCAATTTTGTACATCGGTTCAGCAGAACAGAATTCTCCTTCACCAACAACTACTTCTCCTGAATGAATCCAATCCAGTATTTGTACTCTAACTCTTATTTTTAATCCACCACTACTCTCACATATTTAAGTATCACCATTACTTTTCTGAGATAAGGAAAAGGAATTTGTTAATGTCTTAAAACCAGACCAATTGACCAAATGTAATGAAAAGGATTACTTTCTTTCCAGCTAAGTCTCTAACCAGTCCCTTTAACTCATCAATCTCACTTTTCATTTCTGCCATCTTTTCGTCTCTAGCTTGCAGAAACGCTAACTTAGTAGCCGTAATCCCTCTACCAAACCCCCTTACTCGTCCAGGTTTGTCTTTTCCAAAATCTTGCTCACAACATATTCCCTTATGTTATCAGCAGCTGATGTAGAGTCCATTTCACTATCAAATGATTGTATTTGTTTCCGAGACAAACATTTAAACACAAGCAAACTCATTGATCATGATGCATTAGTTTTACACAATATAACAAGTTCCAGAATTCTTACAATAGTCTCGGCAAATTGAGGCTTCACAGGTCTACCATTAGCATGAGTGTGTCCCGCAATCCATACCTTACTCCTAGTCACCTTACTTGGGTTTGAACTCTTTTTTTTTCTATATAATTAAAGTACATACATATCTCAGTACCATTTTATGCTAACAATATATATAGATATTGACAACTATTATTACCAAATCATCAGCTAAACGAAGCATTCCTTTGCGGCTGGTGGTGTGAGGAATCTGATTTTGTCTCATCTTCCTGTACTTGTTACTTATTTCCTACATTATAAATATGAGTGTGATTAAATCTATAAAACATGACATATAAACAAGAAATTTACTTACTTGTAGATAACTAACCGTGAAAGATGTGCTAGTCTTGCTCCTAACCCAAGAGTTCCACACTTGACTGGATGGGATGTTGCTGGGTTTTAAAGCTAGTCTCTCAGCAGCTGTCTTCGCAGCACGTACTTTTGACACTAGCCTTGACTTCCTACCCCTCCAGATATTACACATTTGCTTGAAAATAACAGCTTTTTTCCATTCTTCTTGCAAGTCAAACCTCCCCTGCATCAAGTACAACAAGCAAAGGTCAAACAAGTTTCATATCTGTTAAACAAAAAAAATAGTTGCATATAAATATATACCTGAATTTCTTCCCACAATGTTTCTTTAGTCACTGCATCAAGATTTCTCCAATCGGCAAGTGTAACCGGAATGTGTTCACTCACAAGGACACCAAGAAAAGATGATAATGTTACTGAACCAGGTGCAACATGATCACCAAAGTCAGTGAAAGAAACTAAAACCTTTTCATTAGGATTTCAGCCACTTTACCACTACAAGAATATTGGCTTTTAATAGCACAATACTATAGCGTTTTATTCACAAATGCTATTATAAGTATAAGGTCGAGTTTAAGATAGCGTTTGTAGTTTTAAAAACGCTATTAATAAAGTTTCGCAGAAAGAAAACTAAACACGCGCCTAATAATTTTGGGTTTCTATTTTTATAGCATTGTCTTTAATAGCAGAATTATCATAAAACGCTATTAAAAGTGAACCGGGAAAACCTAAAAATAATTGGCCTTGAACCGGGAAACTAAATTTGGCTTTTCCCTCTGAAAGTCTCGATATTTTCTAAGTCCTCAAAACAAGCTCTCAACACTCTTACTCGAAATTTTCTAAGTCTCAAATCTCTCAATCGATTCAAGCTCTCAAATCTCTCAGTCGATTCAAGCTCTCAAATCTCTCACTCGATTCAAGCTCTCAAATCTCTCAGCCGATTCAAGCTCTCAATCTCTATCTCACTCGATTATAAACGGTACTTTTGTGAAATTTCGTCTCGATTTAGGGTTCTTAAAAGTTGTAATTGATTCCAGTCGATTATTACCTTTGTTTGTAGGAAGATTTCGGCTTATTTGTCACGGTGAAAGGTATGTTACATTGTGAGGGTTTTTGATTTGGGTTTCAAATTGGATTTTCGATTTGGGGATAATGTTCGATTTGGGGATAATTGGGTTTTTCAATTTTGTTCTCATTCTGTTTCTTTATATTTGCGCAGACAATCTCCTGTTGTCAAACTCGAATTACATAAGGTAAATTATTCGTTTACTAAGCTTGATTTCTCTTTGTATTTGCTGAAATTTAGCTTCGTTTCTTTTCAGTTTGGGTCTTATAGTTGTTTAGGTTATGTTTTATACATTTGTCTTATCTTTGAAACTCTTATATCATATGTACATCTTGTGGAGCTGTGGTGTTCTTGTGACATGGACAAGTCTTGGGTTTGGCTTCCAAGGTATGTTACTTGCAGAGATTTTTGTAAATAGTTCTGTTAAGAAATGTTTTGAGATTGATTTTGAACTTTGAAATTTTTATTAACCTACAGGACTAGCCTTGAGTATCATGAAGGTGCAAGTTCTTTTGTTTCTGAATCAGCAAAGCGTTTGGGTAATCTTGAAGAAATGTTATGTCCCTGCATGCATTGCCGCAATGTATGCCATCAGTCTAGAGAAACAGTCGTGGATCATCTAGTTATTAGGGGAATGGATCAGAAATATAAGAGGAGGACATGTTGGAGTTTGCATGGGGAGTTAATTAGTGACAACACAGCTGATGAAGCAAGACCAGAATTAGAAGCTCATTACTTGTTTAGAGCAGCTTTTGGAAGTGAAGGAAAGCCAGAGAATCATGATGAATACCAGTCAGAGTATGTTGAAAGTAATGAAGAATCAGAGTTTAGGAAGAAGTTGGAGGATGCTGAAACTCCACTGTACTCGAGTTGTCCTACTTACACTAAAGTTTCTGCGATTATGGCCCTTTACCGCATCAAGTGAAAAGTGGTATGTCAGAGAACTTCTTTGATCAACTTTTGACTATTGTTCATGACATGCTGCCTGAAGACAATGTACTTCCAACATCAACGGATGGGATGAAGAAATTCTTGAAGATATTTGGGTTTGGTTATGATGTTATTCATGCATGTAAGAATGACTGCATTCTTTACAGGAAGGAGTATGAAAATATGGTAAGCTGTCCAAGATGTAATGCATCTAGATGGGAAAGGGACAAGCACAGTGGTGAAGAAAAGAAGGGGATTCCAGCTAAGGTACTTAGATATTTTCCTATAAAGGACAGATTCAAGCGTTAGTTTAGATCCAAAAGATTGGCAGAGAATTTGCAATGGCATTTCAACAATGCTAATGAAGATGGTACCATGAGGCACCCTGTGGACTCTACAACATGGGTTCAAGTGAATTCTAAGTGGCCTCAGTTTGCTGCTGAGCCAAGAAACCTGAGGTTAGCGCTGTCAACTGATGGGATGAATCCTTTCTCCATTCAGAACACAAAGTACAGTACATGGCCGGTGTTGCTAGTAAATTACAACATGCCTCCAACAATGTGTATGAAGACAGAGAATATAATGCTGACAATGTTGATCCCAGGACCAACTGCTCCAGGTAACAGCATTGATGTCTATCTAGAACCATTAGTTGATGATTTAAATGATATGTGGAATGATGGCATTGAGGTGTATGACTCATTCATGAAGGAGACATTCACACTAAAAGCAATGTTGCTGTGGACTATTAGTGATTATCCAACCTTAGGTACTTTAGCTGGTTGCAAAGTTAAAGGAAAACAAGCTTGTAATGTCTGTGGGAAAGACACACCATTTAAGTGGCTGAAGTTCAGTAGGAAATTTGTTTATATGGGTAATAGGAAACGGCTAAGACATGATCATATTTATAGACGCAGAAAAGTTTGGTTTGATAACACTATAGAGGAAGGGACTGCAAAAAGGATTGAAACAGGAGCTGAAATATTTGAGACATTGAAAGAGTTTAAGAATGATTTTGGAAGGCCATTACCAAAGAAGAGCAAAAGAACAAGAACAGAACCAGTTGAAGATGAGGTTATTGAAGAAGAAGAACCTACAGAAGATTGTTACATATGGAGATGGAAGAAAAGGTCTATCCTTTTTAAGTTAATATATTGGAAGGTTAGTCTTTTGTATAGCTTTAGTGATTTTGTGAAATTTATCTGATAACTAACTAGTAACTAATCAGTTTTTAATGTCTCAGGATATGCCGGTGCGGCACAACATTGATGTGATGCATGTTGAAAAGAATGTGTCTGATGCCTTATTATCTTTGTTGATGCAAAGTGTTAAATCTAAGGATGGACTGAAGGCAAGGAGAGATTTAGAAGACATGGGAATTCGGAAAAATTTACATGTTCAGAATCGAGGTAAGAGACAATACTTACCTCCAGCTTCTTATTGGCTGTCCAAAGCAGAAAAAAGAAGATTCTGCAATAGGCTAGCAAAATTTAGAGGCCCTGATGGATATGCTTCAAATATTGCCAGTTGTGTTTCAGTGGAACCCCCTATGATTGGTGGCTTGAAGTCACATGATCATCATGTCTTGCTGCAAAATTTGCTGCCTGTTCCTCTCCGAGGTTTGCTGCCTAAGGGTCCTAGAATGGCAATTAATAGAATATGCAACTTCTTCAATCGACTATGTCAGCGTGTGATTGACCCTGAGAAGCTCATGTCAATGGAATCTGAGATTGTAGAGACATTGTGTCAGCTAGAAAGGTTCTTCCCTCCTTCACTGTTTGATATCATGTTCCACCTTCCTATACATCTTTCAAGAGAAGCTCGTTTGGGAGGTCCAGTGCATTTTAGATGGATGTATCCCTTTGAAAGGTAAACAATTTGTTGTTAATTGATATATGATTTGTTAAAAACAATATTATGGGTAATCATATTGTCTTAATGTGTAATAGGTACATGAAAACACTCAAGGCTTATGTAAAAAACTATACAAGGCCAGAAGCTTGTATGGCAGAAGGATACTTAGCTGGAGAATGTATTGCATTTTGTCTAGAGTTTCTACAAAATTCAGTACTTGTTCAAGAAACAATGAACCGCAATGAAGATAATGGTGTGGCAGATGATCTTGGTCTTGAAGGTCGTCCATTGAACCAGGGTCAAGAATTTTCATTGACTGATAAAGAGAGAGACATAGCACATCGGTATGTCTTGATGAACATGGCTGTAATGAATGCATATGTTGAGTAAGTTAATTTTCACTTATAACTTGTAGTTTCATTTAACCGTTTTGTTTGGAAGCTTTTCAATTAATGAATATTTTTGTATAACAGGATGCACTTAGAAGAATTACAAACTACTAATGTCAGATGTGCAAAAAGTGAGACTCATCTATGGAAACTTCATGGAGAACGATTTGCTCAGTGGGTGAATGAGAAGGTAATTACTCTAAGGACTTTTTATACTATGTTAAGCTTTCAAAATTTTGGTATTGATGTTTTCTGTATGTTTTCTCTTACTAGATCCCTTTTAACTCTAAGAATCATTCAAGCAAGCTGAAATGGTTGGCATTTGGTCCAAGACACATTGCTCAGTCCTATAAAGGATACATCATTAATGGTCATCGATTTCACACTGAAGATGTGAAGAGGAAGACTCAGAACAGTGGAGTAACATATGAAGCTTTCAGTATGTGTAGGTCTAGCGCAAGATATACTAGACATACAGCAGACATAGTTACTTACTATGGAGTCATCCAAGAGATCATTCTGCTAGACTATCACACATTTCAGGTTCCAATATTTAAGTGTAAGTGGGCAAACAAAGGATATGGTGTGAAAGAAGAAGAAGGCTTCACCCTTGTGAACCTCCATTTAAATCAAGCTCCATTTATGCAAGATTCTTATATCTTGGCTTCACAAGCTAAACAAGTTTTCTATTCCAGAGAAGATGACTCCTCACCTTGGTATGTAGTCATGAGGGCGCCACCAAGGGGTTATCATGAGTTAGAGACTGAAGAAGAGTTAACTGCTGCACCAGTATACATTCCAGAAGTTGAAGATATTGGAAATCAATCTTCAGATGA
>NW_003302548.1:7340374-7343112 GCF_000004255.2 Arabidopsis lyrata subsp. lyrata | reverse complement strand
GGTTATTTTCAGGTAATACATCATGTCTCAGAGAAACCCGGACAATATCCGACGCAGCAAACGTCAACAAGGGGATGATCCTACTCCCATCTTAGTGAAGGTAACTAAAAAACGCAAGCCGAAAGGTCAGAAACGTGGTGGTGATGGGGATGGAGATGGAGATGTAGAATCTTCACAAGTTGTTGGAAGAACTGATAAATTACAAGACACTGGAGTAGAAGAACAAGAAGTAGAAGCAGAACATAGAGAACAAGAAGAAGAAGTAGAAGAAGAACAAGAACAAGAGGAGGTTGAAGAAAATGTCTCTCCACATATTCAAGAAGAACCTGTGGCTGGTTCCACTGATGAAGTTCAACCAGAGAAGTCAGATGGCAAGAAAAAGAAAACTAGGGGACCAAGTAGGATGCGTAGAGTTGCTACACAACCTGATGAATTATTGGATATTGAATTCGCATCTGTGGGTGAGCATGTGGGAAGTGGATCAGTGACACTGTCCTCTTTTCTTGGTATTTTGGTGAGAGAACATGTACCGGTTCTGCTTGATGACTGGAGGTATCTAAAAGCTGAGACAAAAGATGCAATGTGGGAAGAAATTCAGGTAATTATCTTCTTCTTTCTCAATACTTTATTACATTTGTGTATATTATGCATTTTAAGTTACTAATGTTAGTTCTTGTAACTGATTGTAGGCTAGGTTTAATTTGAATGAAGAGTGGCACAAAGACTGTGTTTTCAAGCAGATGAATTCTAGTTGGAGAAGTCACAAATCAAAGTTGTCTACACTAGTAAGAGCTACAACCAGCAAGACTGAGATTCTGCAGTTAAGACCAAGTAACATACCGTCTGTGACAGCTTGGAAAAATTGGGTGAAGAGTAGAAAAAGCTCAGCTTTTAAGGTTATTATTTGAATTTATTTTAAATCTGTTATTGGAAATATTATTATTCTAAAATAATGTCTTCTATTTGTAGGAAAAATGTGACATATACAGGAAAATGAGACAAAGTCAGATTCCACAAACCTCCAGCCGCAAAGGATTTGTCCGGCTTGCTCATGACATGGTATGATTGGTTTTGTTTGAATATATTGGTGTTTGAATATATTGGTTTATGATGCATGGTTTTAAACACTTAACTTGTTGATTGTAGAAGAAAAAGAGTTCTAACCCTACTGATGTGACTAGAAGCAAAATCTGGCTAGCAGGACACACACATTCAGATGGGAGACCTGTGAGACCAGAATTTCAGGACACTATTGTAAGTAAGAATCAACTTTATAATTATAGATTTTGTACATTCATTTTAATTACATTCTAGCTGATTAATTGTATCAGGAACAAATAAAGTCTATTGATAGTGAAGTAGGCTCAACTGCTGGTAATAATATTAGAGAAGATGCAGTGAGCAAAGTGTTAGGGAAAGACAAACCTGGAAGGATTAGAGGTTTAGGCAGAGGTGTTACAGCTACCAAGCTAGCATTTCTTCAAGCAAGGGACGCACATGTGAAGAATCTTGAAGCACAACAAGCTGATTTGCTCCGTAAATTTCAAGACTTTCAGAATGAAGTAAAGAATCAATTAGCTACAGGGATTAAGGTTTAATTTTACATTTTTCTTATAGAAATGCATACATTATGATGTTTACTTTGTAACACTGTTATTTTGTGTGAGTTGAAATAGATTGATGATGCCTCCAGAGCAGAAAGTAGAGAAGTAAACCAAGACACTGCAGAAGGAACTTGGTGTCAAATACTGGATTGGTATTCATCAGAAGATGTTGTGGTTGGAGAAGGGGAATTCTGTTCTGTTGATCCAGTGTATAAGATTGGTCGAATTGCAATTGGTCCCAATGCTGCAGCTATTTATCTGAAGTCTGCAACATTAGGAGTAGCATCTCTCTGGAGGCCTACCTCTGATGCGAAAACGTTGGCGAAGCTGTGGGTACTACAATTCCATGGCCACCTGAAAAAGTCAAAGTATACAAAGAAGCATCCGACAATAATGCTACTAGTTCATCAGTAAGTACTCATTTTTTTCTATTGATATGTGTTTGATGTCTATGTATTTTACCGCTTTTAAGCACACTTTTCTCGTGCATTTAGCTAAGTTTCATCTCTCTTTCATTGCATCCATAGTCCTTTTCATATCATTTTCATCACTTAGTACGATTTGCATTGCATGGCATAGCATATTGCATATTGGATGTGTTTCAGGTATTTGGAGCTTATTTGGGACTTAATGGATGCAAAGAAGAGAATTGATGATTCAGAGCCAGTCTTTCATTGCGATTTAGCTTCAGAGCTCTTCATACAAGTTATAGGAAATTGAGTTACCTTTCCAACGGAGGTGATGTCAAGTGAATCGGAGCTTTGATGCAAGAATTATGGTGGTTTTAATGGAGACATATCCAGAAAACTGGTTGGACTCGACAGGAGGTCGAGCAGGCGCTCAGAAACCACCAAGGGTTAGACTCGACCACACCAACTCGACGTGAGGTCGAGTAGGAGGCCATCAAGGAGCACCCTTTGAAGAATCACTCCCCCTCGACCACATGGACTCGACGACACGTCGAGTAGGACGTCAGGAAGCTGTCTGGACACAGACTCGACCACGCAGGCTCGACGTCACGTCGAGTTGGACCACCCACCGACTTCTTATTTTGTCTTGTAGCCAAATTAGGGCAACCTAGTATTCCTATAAATAGGGTACACCCTTTATCCAGCGGATATTCCTTTACCCAGC
>NW_003302548.1:7323243-7340147 GCF_000004255.2 Arabidopsis lyrata subsp. lyrata | reverse complement strand
CTTAGTATATTTAGGTGGTTAAGTGTAGAATTGCTTGATTTCCCTTCTGGTTTAGTAGATCTTAATGCTATTTCTTCTCTGATCAATTGGAAATTGATTTCAGACATTTCCACACCCACAAGGTGTTTGATGAAATGTCTGAACAAACTTTTCCAGAGATTTGCATACTCTAGCCCAAGAGATTGGATGTTTAGAATGCTTATTGACTTTATTAGATTGAATCATAATGCCTGCTAGGTTATATTTCTTCAATGAGAATTGAGTATGAAAGTGATTTAGCTTGAGAATCTCTGTCACGAGAGTGGATTGATTTGTATTCGAATCTATTGTCTAGGGATAGCTTGATTGAGTTTGTTAACCACCTAGGTAGACTAAGGAGACTGCCATAATCGATTACCCCATTCCTCATGACCTTTTATCTCTATTGATTGTTTAAATCTTGTTTCTGTTAGTCTTTGTGTTCTACTCGACTTGTTAGGCCTAGAGCGTTTCTCTGCATTGTTAGGTTGTTAGTTTCTTTTCCAAAGCTTTTGCATGATAGTTTCTGGTCTTTAGTTTACTGCTTGAATCTTGCTTACTTGTTGTTTACCTATTCTCTGCACTTGCTCATTCATGTTCTGTAGTTTTTATAGTTTTTATGCATGTTCGCTTAGGATTGCTAGATAACAAACCTCTATTCTGCTTGGCTTGACTTAGTATTCTCTGAGCATATCTTGATTGATAGTAAGAGCACCTGATTGGATTGATAACCTCTTATACTGCAATGACATGAAAGTATATTAGGGTAATTGATAGTAAAAATCCTAGTATCAATTTGGCGCCGTTGCCATTTGGGTGTCTGCTTGTTACATTTGAGATTTCAGACTTGCTTAGATCAAGTTCTTATCTACTTTACTTTGGTTAATGACTTGCTGGATTTTGCTCTGTCTGTCTGTTTAAGGTCTTTGTCATGCATTACAATGATTTGCCAGAAGAAGAGGAGGACATCTTTGGAGACAACATTCAAGATGAGGAATATGTGGAGCCACAATTAGATGAGAATGTTCTTACATTGGAACAAAAAGTGAAGTTGGATGAGCTTTACAAGGAAAATCCAACATTGACGAGGAGTGACTTAGCGGCTTTGATTCAGTTGAACCTCTTATCATTGCGGGCAGCACTTGAAGGAAGGGAACTCACATTCTATGAGATTAGAGAAGCTCATGCCCTTGAAAAGGTAATATGTTGGGTTCCACCAAGTGAACTAGAAGGTACATGCAATTCAACCTTTGAAATTTATGATTTTGAAGATATCCATATGCCTTGCATTGAAGATATGACTTCTAGTTTGCATACTCCCTTTCTCATCGATGAATGCTATGATTTGATATGTGAGTCTCAACGTCTAGACATTTTAAGAGCAGAAAACGTTTCTAGGGATTACCATGAATTATGTTTTGATATTGCATATCATTGTGCTTTGAATGTTCATGATCTCGAGTTTAAGTTTTCAATGCCTGAATTGTCTAGATCCCTTCTTGAAGAATCTTACCTAGGAGTTGTGCTTGATATTGATAAGATTTTGCATGAGACTGAGAACACCGAGGTAGATTATATGGATGGAGATGTTGTGCTATATGAGATTAATGGGGATGAAGTTGATTATTTTGTTAAAACTTCGTTTAAACCTGAAATTGACTTTATTTTCCCATTAGATGCATTTGATTCTCATTCTCATCCAACCATCAAAGAATATTTCAAAGTATATGCTCCACTTGTTGTAATTGTCTTTGATGTGTATTTTATCTCTTTACCATGCCCAACTTTGTGTTACTTGGCGGATGTATTTTCTTACACTGATAGGAGAAGGACAAAAGGTTCATTGGCTCAACCTTTTGATTCTTATGACTAATATTTTGCTATGGAGCGGTCAAGCTTAAAGACTTTAAACAAGCTCACTTGGGAGGAATTCTCATGTTTATCTTTGTAAATAGCTCTTTATCTCTTGTTATTTTTAATGTGTTTTTGTAGTGTCTGTGATTTTCAGGAATTATTCGAATTGGAGTCAGAGGAATAGAGAAGGAGCAGACTCGATGTGCCCTACTCGACTACAAGTCGAGCTTGCCCCTTGGTGTCACTCCAAACCAAAACCGAAGCCCTACTCGACGTTCCTGCTCGATGAGACGTCGAGTTAGCCCATGAAGCCCACCAGTACCAGGTTAATCACCTCCTTCTTCACCCACCCATGAGGTAACAACTCCAATTCACCATTGTATATACCACATTTCATTTTGTTTCTCTGTTGGTTTGCCCTGAGTACTCTCTTCCAAATGCTTGTTACACAGAGGACTGTGTAATTTAAGTTTGGGGGAGGGCTCAGGGAGTATTTGACATTGCGTTTTGTTTTCTTATTTCAAATTTTGCATCATTGCATCTAAGGCATAGAAAAACCATAAAAATTTGAAATTTTTCGAAAATGATTTCATAAAAACAGAGGGTTCATATAGCTGGCCTGTTCATTTTAGGATTGTTTTGGTATGCTTTCACTTAGGGCTGTTGCATCATGCTTTTGCATTGGAGATTATGATGATTATAACCTTGTAAATATGCTTATTCACTAAGTAGAACTCAGTGCCCAGGTTGTTAGTTCTCTAATGCGTAATCGATTGAACTTGAAGTAAGACCGCACCATCTTTTGAATTCAACGCTTGATTTTCTTGTTCTTAGTCGAAGCTCGCTTTGATCTGATGCCATTCCCTATCAATTTGAACTTGAATTTTGACTTATAATTATCATGCTGTGCATTGTGCTATGAACTCATGGATACCTTAAAATACTTGGACTTTCTTTTACCTTTTGATCACTCTTGCTAGTCCAAGTAGCTGACTCCCATCTTTGGAGCAGTTATACCCCACCCTTAGCCTTAACCTTCTTTCAAGCCATTTATCATTTGTGTGTGACTGTGAGGCCTTATTTCAATTGAGCTTGGTAGAAAGTGTTAGGTCTGTAACGACAAGGATAGTATCTCATGTAGTTCTAGTTCACGTTATCTGGACTAGATAGGACTAGGTGGGTGCTTAATTCTGGGTTTGGGTTGTGTTTAAAAGAAAAGAAAAGGGAAAAGAGTTCTTAGGAGAAGTAGCTAAAGTAAGAAAAGTCTAGTAAAGGATTTGGGAATGCTAAAGGAAAGAAAAGGGTTCTGTAATAGCTTAAAGAGAAAGGGTAAAAAGCCTTATGTTATAAAAAGAAAGAAAAGGGAACCCTAGTTGTTAAAGTATCCTAATCCGCTAGACAGAGCAAAATAAGAAAGCTTCTCCAAGGATAGAAAAGCAAAGAAAAGAAAGGAATGGTGTGAGTAAAAGTCTGTAAATGCTTTGAGTGCAAAAGGGTAGAGTTAAGTTCATGATTCTGGGATTAGAAATAGGACCTCCATTTGGGTTTATATTGGTTACATTCTCGGTAGATGGGGTCTTATCCTTGTATGCATAACTTGATACTCACCTTTAGCATTCTACTAAAGCTCAATCATTCTTGAGAGATCCCCTGTTGCGATTTAAACCAGATCTTTAAGGGACCATCTTTGTCTCTAAACATTTACCCTTAAGCCAAATGTGTTCATATCCACTGCATAGTATGATTCACGGTTCCTGCTTAATCAATGTTAAAGGGAATGTGCTGATTTGAATGCTTGATTTGATTAAGGCAGAAGTTAGGTTGAGATGTGAAGGAGATGACTAATGTTTTTAAGTAGAGATCAGTCAACCTTGCACTCTAGAATTAGGAACCTGGACATTGAATTCACTTACTCTATATGCATGTTTTGGTTCTGAGTCTCCACTTTCAAACCTCTTCTCCAGCTTAGTTCTATTTGTTTGCTTGAGGGCAAGCAAGAGCTATGTTTGGGGGAGTTGATGTCTCTGTATTTTACCGCTTTTAAGCACACTTTTCTCGTGCATTTAGCTAAGTTTCATCTCTCTTTCATTGCATCCATAGTCCTTTTCATATCATTTTCATCACTTAGTACGATTTGCATTGCATGGCATAGCATATTGCATATTGGATGTGTTTCAGGTATTTGGAGCTTATTTGGGACTTAATGGATGCAAAGAAGAGAATTGATGATTCAGAGCCAGTCTGAAGTCCCTCAAAGATCGACTCAGATGGAAGTCTTTCATTGCGATTTAGCTTCAGAGCTCTTCATACAAGTTATAGAAAATTGAGTTACCTTTCCAACGGAGGTGATTTCAAGTGAATCGGAGCTTTTATGCAAGAATTATGGTGGTTTTAATGGAGACATATCCAGAAAACTGGTTGGACTCGACAGGAGGTCGAGCAGGCGCTCAGAAACCACCAAGGGTTAGACTCGACCACACCAACTCGACGTGAGGTCGAGTAGGAGGCCATCAAGGAGCACCCTTTGAAGAATCACTCCCCCTCGACCACATGGACTCGACGACACGTCGAGTAGGACGTCAGGAAGCTGTCTGGACACAGACTCGACCACGCAGGCTCGACGTCACGTCGAGTTGGACCACCCACCGACTTCTTATTTTGTCTTGTAGCCAAATTAGGGCAACCTAGTATTCCTATAAATAGGGGTACACCCTTTTATCCAGCGGATATTCCTTTTACCCAGCAGATATTCCTTTGTTCTCTCATAAACCCTAGTTTTTGTAATCGTTTTTCCTGTTGATCCTTTGAGTTTTTGCATTTCTTTTCTTCATCAAAGTTGTAGATCTGTCTCTTATCTATAACATACTTGCTTTTCAATGATTTCTGGGTTTGAAACGTTTTCTGGGTTTTTATGCATGATGTTCTTCAGTGTTCTTGAGTAGTGGATTAGGGTTCTTGAGGATGGGTTAGATTAGGTGTGGAATCCTTATTATATTTAGGTGGTTAAGTGTAGAATTGCTTGATTTCCCTTCTGGTTTAGTAGATCTTAATGCTATTTCTTCTCTGATCAATTGGAAATTGATTTCAGACATTTCCACACCCACAAGGTGTTTGATGAAATGTTTGAACAAACTTTTCCAGAGATTTGCATACTCTAGCCCAAGAGATTGGATGTTTAGAATGCTTATTGACTTTATTAGATTGAATCATAATGCCTGCTAGGTTATATTTATTCAATGAGAATTGAGTATGAAAGTGATTTAGCTTGAGAATCTCTGTCACGAGAGTGGATTGATTTGTATTCGAATCTATTGTCTAGGGATAGCTTGATTGAGTTTGTTAACCACCTAGGTAGACTAAGGAGACTGCCATAATAGATTACCCCATTCCTCAGGACCTTTTATCTCTATTGATTGTTTAAATCTTGTTTCTGTTAGTCTTTGTGTTCTACTCGACCTGTTAGGCCTAGAGCGTTTCTCTGCATTGTTAGGTTGTTAGTTTCTTTTCCAAAGCTTTTGCATGATAGTTTCTGGTCTTTAGTTTACTGCTTGAATCTTGCTTACTTGTTGTTTACCTATTCTCTGCACTTGCTCATTCATGTTCTGTAGTTTTATAGTTTTTATGCATGTTCGCTTAGGATTGCTAGATAACAAACCTCTATTCTGCTTGGCTTGACTTAGTATTCTCTGAGCATATCTTGATTGATAGTAAGAGCACCTGATTGGATTGATAACCTCTTATATTGCAATGACATGAAAGTATATTAGGGTAATTGATAGTAAAAATCCTAGTATCAGTGTTTCAATAAATGAGTTTGATACGATATTTTTATGCATGGTTATGTAGACTGTAAATGAATCAATGGATAAGATCTACATCTACGGTTGGAATTTGGTTGATACAATTGTTGCTGAGGGTCGAATGGTATCAACAGATCCTACAGAAATAGTCAACAATATTCCTATAGGTCCCAATGCTGCAGTTGTGATGGTTGAGATGGTGATTGAGAAAAATGCTTGTTTGTGGAGACCAAGTACTGATCTGCGGGTGATTGGTGATGCACTTCACGAGAGAATCGTTTGGCCACTAGAAAAAGTAGACCCGATAATTGCTCCTTCAATAAGATCATCACATGTGGTAAACAATCTTTTACATTGTTTTTAATAGTCATTGTCTTGCAAAAAACAGTTTAACTTGGGTCTCTGATTTGGTACTCGTTTCATATTAGAACTGTTCATGTTCTAATGTTTATTTGTTTAATCTGATGGATATTGTGTACAATTGTGATTGATTTTTGTAGAGTGCTAACAGCAACAACACCAGCAGTACTCAATCTGGTCAGAAGAAGAAGTGCTACTTGATAGATTACTCTAAACCGGGACAGAAGGTTGCAGAAGGCAGAGTTTGGTCATCTAATCCTACAGACACAGTGCATCTTAAACCATTGGGACCCAATGCTAGCAAGGTATCAGTTGACGTGCCACTAGTAGGAAATGCGAAAGTGTGGAAACCAAGTTCAGAGATTCAGACCATTGATGATGCATTAGGTAGTCTTGTGGCTTGGCCTAGTGATAAACTTCTTTTTATGTGATGATGTTGTGGTAGTAGAGAACATTAGTGTGTGGATGTTTGGATGCTTGGCCTTAGTAGAGAAACTTGTTGTGTTAATGTTATGTTTTGGATTTTTATGGAGTATATTCAAAAACAGGTTTTCAATAATCAAATTGTGTACCAATAATAACGAAAAATCGTTTATATCTAACGCTATTATTATTCAACACAATAACATTTATAAAACGCTGTCATTACATTAAACTTTGAAAGCGTAAATAAAACGCTATTATTACACAACACAATAACATTTATAAAACGCTGTCATTACATATATTAACAGCGTAAATAAAACGCTATGAAAGAGTAATTCATAACTTTTGAGAAACGCTATTAAAGATAATACAATAATAGCTTGACATAAAACCGCTATCGAAAGTGGCGGAGCTATTATAGCGTGCGATGATATAGCTTTTGGTAAAACGCTATTGTATCTATCAATAGCGTTTTCTGGCCGCTACAAAAAGCCAATATTCTTGTAGTGTACGCATCTTTGTTGGTCCTCTTTTTCTTCTTTCTTTCACTCCTTCCTTTGGTACATGACTTCCTTCATCAGTATTGATAGGAATCCCATTATCTTGACCATTGTCAACACCATCTTCTTCCATATTGGCAGCTTCTTCTTCATCGTCTTGCGGTTCCTGTCTAGTCAAGCAAGCTTCTCCTTCTATCTCAAAATCTTCTTTCTCATCTTCAGACATTGCATTCTCAGTCTGATCAGCCTCCGGTGTTACATCTTCTTTGTCATTACCCTTCTCTTCTTCCACAACTTCCGGTGTTACACTATCAACCAAATCATCTTGCGGTTCTTCAACCACATTATCTTGCGGTGTAACATCTTCTACCTCATCATCTTGCGGTTCTTCAACCACATTATCTTGCGGTGTAACATCTTCTACCTCATCATCTTGAGCAGCCACTTTCTTGCTTCTAGTACTACTTCTCGTACCCACTTTCTTTGCTTTTCTTTTCTTATTCACCTTCTTATTCACCTTTAGTGTTGTTGCAGGAGCAACTGGTGGTGTAACATCTTCTACCTCCAAGCCTTGATTACGTCTACTACGACGAGAACCAACTTGACCTCCTCCTCTTGTCTTCGCCATTTCTGAAACTGATAAATGAAGAACAGCTTCAATCAACATAAAATCGAAACCCAAAAATCATAATCGAAACCGATAATCAAAATTGAAACAAGAAATGTGCCAAACTTCGACATGCATGTTAACTGAATCTAAGAATCAAAACCCAAAATCAAAATCGATACCCAAAATCACAAAGTTCCGCATCAATGTTCACACAACCCAATAATCGAAACCCCATCAAAATGGTTTTTCATTCCAAAGAACAAAGAAGCTACGATTGAATGAGAACATACCTATTGAAGATTCGAGAGAGAGATTGTGAGAAATAGAGTTTAGAGACTGATAAATCAAGTGGACACAGTGAGAAATCGAGATCGAGACTGAGAAAGCGAGTGAGATCGAGAGAAATCGAGTGAGAGTTGCAGAATTTGAGCTCAATTTCTCAAGAAATCGAGTGAGAGAAGAAGTTTTTGATCTTTTTTTTGCTTTAGGGAAAAAATGGTAAAGTGATTTTTCAGTTTTTCTTTTATTTTGCCTTAGCCAAATTTCACATTTTTCCCTCTTAACATTTTCAATAGCGGGACATTAAACTTCAGAACCAGAAAATTGGCCGCGTCAATTTCATATAATCCCGCTTAAATTATTTGTAGCGTTTACAATTTACGAAACGCTAACTTTAAATCGCGCTTCAGTCAAACATAGCATAAACCTAAAAAACGGTATCTTTTAATGCCATCAATACCCATATTTCCTGTAGTGTCGGTGCCATATTAACTTTTTGCTCCTTTAAATTTGTTTTCCGAGGATGCTTTTTCATTGGAACCAATAAGTCTGTCACGCTTCAGGCGATCTTTAGACTTACTAGCAGTTGATCTTATCCTTCTAGGATATTACTTTTAATTGGAGCAGAGCTGGTGTGACTTTGTCGCCTAAGGTCAGTAAATGCTTCTGGCATAATTTGCTAAACTTTGCAAATGAATTATCTTATAAATTTCTTGTGCATATTATTTAGTACGAGGATCAAGATAATTAATTCCAATATTTCTTTACAAGCTGTTTCTTTTCTCCCCTTAATGTTGGAAATACTGACTCACTGATATAACAGTCTCCATTTTGAGCCTTAAATAAATTTCTTACTGATGGTTCAATATAATCAATCATCACGAGAGATTCATTCAATATATTTCCAACATTCTTTCAAATCTTATCTTATAATACTGTGGTGGAGCAACTCTATATATATCACATTTAGATGAGAAATATCTGGTTTCTGACTCAAACCAATTGTAACAGGGAGAACTCATTATTTCTTGTTGGCCTAATGCGAATAAGTTGACGTAATAGTCATTTTCTTAAGACATGGTTTCACGACCATTATCAATTAACCAAATACCCTCGCAAACTTCAGGTTGCAAGTTGATAACAAGAATATATGGTGGGTGATCAGTCCACAATATCTCCTCGAATACGTACCAGAAAATTGACATTATCCATATTCATGGAGTTGGTGAAAGCCATATAATCGGTTTGCTTTGTGAACAAGCAGCACACATAAGAAATCATTAGGAAAAATCTTCAGGTTTTCCAATGAATATTTATAAATTTCTGATTATTCTTTCGCATCACTACAAAACCGGAATGGCTTAACCGGTCATGCCAAACAAGGAGATTTTCAGTAAAACTTCTAGTTTACTATAAACAATTATATTCATTAAACCAATCTTTATATAGTAATGGTGAGAATCTCCCAAGGAGTCGGCACACTAAGGCGGCGGAAAGATATTCCTTAGGTTCAACGGACGGTGAAGCCACGAAAAACAAGGATGCATGGTGGAGCGAATGGTCACACAAGAGCTGCGGAAGACTTTTGATTTACCAAACTTGAATTCTTTAGATATGACACACTAAGACGAATTCAAGGTTGAAAATGAGAATCACTCTCGACAAGACCCCCTGGATATGACGCACCATGACGGATCATGTATTGATCAATAGACACACCATTAACGAAACCAATATAATGGATATTACACACCATTGACAAAAAGTGAAAACTCACTCTCAAAGGATTCCAAAAATATCAAAAAGGCTTATTCTTTATTCATGAGATGAACCTCATTATATAGAGGAATTACAACAAATTCGTCCATAATAGTTTCTTAACATGCAAAGCATCTAGGGAGATGAAATTCAAACTCTAAAGTGCATGTAAGAGAGAGAAATCGACAGAATTAAATGCAGTCTTTGCTATGGACGAAAATTGATCTTCCTTGATTATTTTTGGGATGAATCCAATTTTCTGGGCATCTCTAATGGACCAAGATTGTAGAACAACTCAGTTTGTAGCTTAGTTCATTCTGGTCTGTTCGGAATTCTTCATTGAATGCGCGCAGGTCCGCATCTGGTAAACTGGAGAACACATGATTTGTAAATTCAATAACTCCTTCGTTTGATCTCCGTTTGGTTTGATTCTTCTTCGAGGAGTTCCCTAATTGAGCTGAGCACATTTTCCAAGTGGTTTCGTGCTTTGATTCCTTGTCATTCGAAAGATACGCTTCAAAAATTGAACACATATCCTGATGCTTCCCATTATCATATCATACTCTCCCTCTTGAAAAAGGATTTGTCCTCAAATCCGGATTATCTTCTTTTTGAATTTTATTTTTTGTTTTTCTTTGATGAAAATAAATAGATGAAATAAAATAGAAGAAAAGAAGATAAAGAACAGAAGATAATGTGAAAGAAAATGAAAGATGAGAAGATGATATGAAGGAAAATGAAAGATGAGAAGGTGAGAATGATAGAATGATAGAATGATAGACCGAGCTTAGAGTAGTGTTCTAATACCAAATGATGAGAATCTCCCAAGGAGTCGGCACTCTAAGGCGGTGAAAAGATATTCCTTAGGTTCAACGGACGGTGAAGCCACGAAGAACAAGGATGGTGGAGCGAATGGTCACACACGAGCCGCGGAAGACTCTTGATTTACCGAACTTGAATTCCTTAGATATGACACACTAAGACGAATTCAAGGCTGAAAATGAGAATCACTCTCGACAAGACCCCCTGGATATGACGCACCAAGACGGATCATGTATTGATCAATAGACACACCATTAACCAAACCAATGGATATTATACACCATTGACGAAAAATGAAAACTCACTCTCAAAGGATTCCAAAAATATCAAAAAGGCTTATTCTTTATTCATGAGATGAACCTCATTATATAGAGGAATTACAACAAATTCGTCCATAATAGTTTCTTAACATGCAAAGCATCTAGGGAGATGAAATTCAAACTCTAAAGTGCATGTAAGAGAGAGAAATCGACAAAATTAAATGCAGTCTTTGCTATGGACGGAAATTGATCTTCCTTGATTATTTTTGGGCTGAATCCAATTTTCTGGGCTTCTCTAATGGACCAAGATTGTAGAACAACTCAGTTTGTAGCTTAGTTCATTCTGGTCTGGTCGGAATTCTTCATTGAATGCGTGCAGGTCCGCATCTGGTAAACTGGAGAACACATGATTTGTAAATTCAATAACTCCTTTGTTTGATCTCCGTTTGCTTTGATTCTTCTTCGAGGAGTTCCGTAATTGAGCTGAGCACATTCCCCAAGTGGTTTCGTGCTTTGATTCCTTGTCATTCGGAAGATACGCTTCAAAAACTGAACACATATCCTGATGCTTCCCATTATCAAGAGGGAGAGTATGATATGATAATGGGAAGCATCCTGATATGTGCTCAGCTCAATTATCTAACTCCTCGAAGAAGAATCAAAGCAAACGGAGATCAAACGAAGGAGTTATTCAATTTACAAATTCGGTGTTCTCCAGTTTACTCAGTCTGAGAAATATGAGACGGTCTCGCCTGTAGTATATGTTTTCTCAGTCTGAATATTGTGCTTCTATTAGCTTCATCTAGATTTTTACAAAATAATTATTAGCAATCACATATATCAAATAAATAATAAAACTAATCCATTAAGTAAATTTTCTTTTGAAACCAAAAATTATAAAATATAAATTATTCATGTCATGAATTAAGAGAATACCAAAACAATGAAACACTATAATAGATCATGATAATGAAACAAATATCATATGGATCTCCGCTTACCAAACAAACTCAAACTATCGTACTAGGTAAACCAAATAATAAAATAATGGATAGTAAATATCCACCATATAAATTTGTTAATAACAAACATCGAATAAAGCAACTGAAGCGATAAATCATAATCAGACCATGTTTATGATACGATAACATAAACAATAAAGTAATAAGTGATAACAAACGAATCTCTTTGCTATAATTGGATTAGCACCACGAATAATTAATTAAAGCATGTTCTTGGTGAGCAAAGAAATATATGCACAGCGTACAAATAATAAGCTTGCGTCAGTTTATATAATAAGCGTCAGTTTATATAATAAAATCATGTTTACAAACAGACAATAAGCAAACTAACAATAATCTATGAACTAGAAATTGACGAGACATGATGAATATAATGGAATTAAGAAATCGATTAAATATAGCATGAATTCTATATTTATGAATTATTTATCCCATGTTATAACAAAAGCATGGTGCTATAAGTATATAATTATGAATACTTATCTCGATGATTGTTGGGGTCGGATTCCATCCTTTGGCGCCGAGCCAGACTTAGAGTACCTCGGGGAACTCTTCTTAGATCACCTCGGGGCATCGCATCATCCACCTCAGGAAACACCCAAGGTCCACCTCGGGGTCTGACAGCAAGCTCTCTGGTACCTGAGCCGATCCTCCTCGGAGACCCGATCCATCTTTCTTCGGATGCCCGAGCTGTTTCCGTTCATGTACCCGAGCCGGTCCTCTTCAGGTACCCGAGCCATTTCTCCTCGGATACCCGAGCTCTGTCAACAAGGGTACCCGAACCCGCTCGTTTCAAAGTCTCCTCGGTTCGGGATCGCATATCACGTCAATATCCTCCAAGCCACCCGAGGCAAGGACTGAAATACTCACCCTCGAAGTATCATTTCCAAGCAAAGCACCATTTCCAAGAAAGAAGGATCATTTCCGATAAACTCGGAAATGATAAGGGAGAATCTTGGAGGATCGACTCAAATCAGGAAAACTTCCAAAAACCCTGAAGAATAAGGAAATTATCCTAATCCGCGATATTCTAGCCGACTTCAAGATAAATGGAAATCTTCCGAGAATATCGCTGGAGAGGCGGTTTGTGATCCCTATATAAAGAGACTCAAGGCTCTCATAGAAGGGGGGTCTCAAGAATTGACACTACACAAAGCTTTTACAGCACAAACACCTTTTTCTTTTACGATCAAACTCTTGTACGATCAAAACTACTCTTTTCATCAATAAGATCAAGAACACCATCTTTGGTTACAATTGTTTCTGTTGTTCTTTGAGAATTCACGTTTATCGTATCCCTAAAATAAAACCCTAGAAAAATCTTGATTGTGTTAGTTTCGACTTCCACAGTTTGGCGCCGTCTGTGGGGATTACTTTAGAATTCTCTTGCCCTAAGAACGCAAGACTCGAATACCAGAGAGAATGGTGAACGAAGACGATTGTCAGATACCGCCAGCCGGGGGAGGGAACCCCAATGCTCCGAACTCTCAAAATCCTCAAGCCGATCCGACGATTACAGCGGCCCTAACTGAACTGAAGAATATGATGGTTCAATTCCAGAAGAAGGCTGACGAACAAGAGAAAGTCAGCAAAACCTAGGACTCAATCCAACAAGACTCACGTTCGCGACACCAACCGACAACACCAGAGTCGCAACCCGAGCCGACCCTGCTAGAAGCGAGAATCAGGATGATCCCACTGAGCCAGACGCAGTGGACCTGACGAACGAGCCGGATGATTTGCATGACGAGCGTACCCGAGCCGGAGCTAACTCTGCCGAGCGAACTAATCTCACAGATGACGAAGAAACTGAGGAAAACATAAGATGGGCCGAAGAATCCAAAAGAGAAGACGAGATCAGGAAGATCCGAGCCTCCCTAGCCAAGGCGGAAGTTGATATGAAGCTCGTCAAAACCCAGATACATAGCGTTTCATCCTCTGCACCTAACATTGACCGAATTTTAGAAGAATCTCGGAATACGCCTTTCACCAAAAGAATTTCCGAAACGACGATGTCCAATCTGGGGAAGTTCAAAATCGACTCTTATAACGGATCAACCGACCCGAAGGGTCACATTAAATCATTCGTGATATCCGTGGCCCGAGCCAGGTTCAAGCCCGGGGAGAAGGATGCTGGTCTATGCTTACTATTCGTGGAACACCTCAAGGGACCTGCATTAGAGTGGTTTTCAAGATTGGAACGAAACTCGATTGACAGCTTCGACGAGCTGTCGACACTTTTCCTCAAGCAATACTCCGTGCTCATCGACCCCGGAACCTCCGACGTAGATCTGTGGTCTCTGTCTCAACAACCCACCAAGCCGTTAAGAGATTTCCTCACAACTTTCAAATTGACGCTAGCCAAGGTCGAAGGAATCACAGACGTAGCCGCCCTTTCGGCTTTGAAGAAAGCTCTCTGGTACAAGTCAGAATTCAGGAAAGAATTGAACCTGTCTAAACCAACAACAATTCGCGACGCGCTGCACCGAGCCTCGGATTTTGTCGCCCATGAAGAAGAGATGGCGCTGCTAGCAAAGAAGCATGAGCCAACGAAGCAGACGCTCCGAGCCGAGAAGATCCAAGCAACACCTCCGGTCCAGAAGAAGACGCGTGAGAGAGGGACGTATACGCATCACGAAGGGCGCAATTTCTCGGGATACCATAACTACCAGATTGACACGCCCCGAGGCCATGGGCGAGGAAGAGAATCCTTCACCTGGACAAGGGATCAACCACCGAGCAATGATCAAGAATATTGCGAACACCAGAAAATCTTCGGCCACCATACCTCGGGATACCGGAGCCTCGGCGCTAAGTTAGCAGCCAAATTCCTAGCGGGAGAGCTCGGGACGAACGTCTCGCTTAAGGACCTCGAGCCATAGCCAGAGCCCGAATAGACCAACCCAGGAAGAGACCCCGAGCCAAGGAACCAGGAGTCTCAGAAAAGAACCCGGGGGACGCAAGACGAAGACCGAGATGGTAAGCGGCAAAAGGTTCTCACCATAATGGGTGGATCGCCGTACTGCCCTGACACAGTAGCGGCAATCAAAGTGTATCAACGCCGACCCGAGGCGCCTAGCAACTGGACAAGACCCTTCGATCGACCTAACGATGTGATCGCATTCGAGGAAAGCGAGACGAACAGGCTCGATATGCCTCATAACGATCCACTCGTCATCACATTAGCGATAGGAGACCATGACATTTACCGAGTATTGATCGACACCGGCAGTACCATCGACGTGATCTTCCGCGAGACGCTCCGACAGATGAACATCGATATGTCACAGGTAACTCCGACCCCGAGGCCTGTCCTTGGATTTTCAGGGGAAACTTTGATGACGCTTGGAACCATCCAATTACCAGTCCGAGCCGGCAGGGTGACAAAGATAGTCAACTTCTCGGTCACCAATCAACCTACCATCTACAACGTCATAATGGGAACGCCGTGGCTAAATCTAATGCGAGCTGTCGCATCAACGTATCATCTCTGTGTCAAATTCCTGACCCCCAATGGCGTGAAAACGATCTGGGAAAGTCAGAAAAATTCACGGATGTGCTTCATGGTAGCACACAAACTCCAAAACCCGGTCACTGAAGCGAAGGCTGAAGCTGACCACAAAAAATCGAAACTTGGCCAGAACGAAGAGAAGGCTATATCTAAACAGTTATAGCAATTACAGATCGAGGAGGCACGCGAGAAGAAGAAGCCTACCTCGGATCCTGTAATCTCCATCAGCCTCGAAGAGGAACGGCCTGAGCGATGCGTGGAAATCGGCAGCGACATAACCGAGGAAATTAAGACCGAGCTCATCTCATTTCTCAAGGAGAACATCAATACATTCGCCTGGTCGGCTGAAGATCTACCTGGAGTAAGCATCGACGTAATCTGCCACGAGCTGAATGTTGACCCATCTTTCAAGCCCATCAAGCAGAAGCGAAGAAAATTAGGTCGGGATCGCGCAGACGCCGTGAATGCCGAAGTAGAAAAGCTCCTAAAGATCGATTCGATCTCCGAAGCAAGATATCCAGACTGGTTAGCAAATCCTGTCATGGTAAAAAAGAAGAACGGCAAGTGGAGAGTCTGCGTCGACTTCACCGACCTGAACAAAGCCTGCCCTAAAGACAGCTTTCCGCTCCCACATATCGATCGCTTAGTGGAAGCAACTACGGGAAATAGGTTGCTATCGTTCATGGACGCTTTCGCAGGATACAATCAGATTCTCATGCACCCCGACGATAGCGAGAAGACAGCATTTATCACAGACCGAGGTATCTACTGCTACAAAGTCATGCCCTTCGGACTCAAGAACGCTGGCGCAACGTATCAACAGCTCGTCAACAGGATGTTCTCCGAGCAGCTCGGGAAAACGATGGAAGTTTATATCGACGACATGCTGGTCAAATCCCTCGAAGAAAACGACCACATAGCTCATCTACGCGACTTTTTTCGCCAGCTTAATAAACACAACATGAAGCTCAACCCGGCAAAATGTCGTTTCGCGGTAAAATCAGGGGAATTCCTTGGATATCTCGTAACACACCGAGGCATCGAGGCGAATCCAAAGCAAATCGATGCTTTACTAAACATGCCCTCGCCGCAGAACAAGCGAGAAGTTCAACGCCTCACCGGGAGAGTTGCAGCCCTGAACCGTATCATCTCTCGTTCAACCGATAAATGCCTGCCTTTCTATGATACTCTGCGTGGAAACAAGAAGTTTGAATGGACCGATCGCTGCGAAGAAGCTTTCCAGGAACTAAAGAAGTATCTGGCTAATCCACCGGTGTTAGCAAAACCAGTCCCAGACGAATCGTTGTTCCTGTACATCGCCGTCTCAGATACAACAATAAGCGGAGTCATCGTTAGAGAAGACAGAGGAGAGCATAAGCCAATATTCTATGTCTCACAAACTTTCACCAACGCAGAAACACGCTATCCGCAAACTGAAAACCTCGCCCTCGCCGTAGTAATGTCAGCTCGGAAGCTACGGCCGTATTTCCAATCTCACTCAATTGTCGTCATGGCGCCTGTATCACTCCGAACTATCTTGCATAGTCCGAGCCAGTCGGGACGCCTGGCTAAATGGGCAGTAGAACTCAGTGAGTACGACATCGAATACAGGAACAAAACGTGCGCAAAGTCTCAGGTCCTTGCCGACTTTATCATCGAGCTGCCAATAGAAAACGCCCGAGAA
>NW_003302548.1:7318018-7323143 GCF_000004255.2 Arabidopsis lyrata subsp. lyrata | reverse complement strand
ATGAAGCACTGATAGCAGGACTTAAGCTGGCTCGGGGACTTAAGATCAACATGGGGCGAGCCTTTTGCGACTCCCAGCTCGTGGCCAATCAAATCAATGGGGAATACGCGGCTCGTGACGAACAAATGGAAGCATATCTTGCTCTCACGCAAGACTTGGCGAAACAGTGCAGAGAGTTCGAATTAACCAGAATCTCGCATGGCGAGAACACATCGGCCGACGCCTTAGCAGCTCTCGCTTGAACTTCCGGGTGCACATCTGAAGAGAATCAAACCGGTTGAGTTCATCCAAACGCCGAGTATTGAAGACAATAGTAAGGATCAGGTACTAACAGCTCGGGAGACAGAAGATTCGGAAGAAGGTGATACCAAACTGCTAGATCAGCAAGCTACAGATTCAACCGAGCCTGAATACGGATGCGATGCCAAATGGATCGGAGCCATCCGAAGTTACATAGCCGACGGTGAAGTGCCCACCGAAAAATGGGCAGCTCGGAAGCTTAAGGCAAAAGCGGCTCGATATACTCTAATCGACAGAGAACTCTTTAAATGGCGTTTCTCCGGACCTCTGCTATTCTGTGTCGAAGAAAACGAAGCTCGGAGAGTCATGAAGGAAATAAACGGCAGATCTTGTGGGAACCACTCTGGCGGAAGAGCCCTAGCCATAAAGATCAAACGCCACGGATATTTTTGGCCGACGATGGTCAAAGACTGCGAGAAGTTTTCTCAACGGTGCGACAAATGCCAGAGGTACGCACCAACCATTCATCAACCCGCCTAGCTCCTCTCTTCCATCACCTCGCCTTACCCCTTCATGGGCTGGTCCATGGACATTATCGGACCTCTACACAACTCCAAGCAGAAGAAACTCGTCCTTGTACTAACAGACTACTTCTGCAAATGGATCGAGGCAGACTCCTATGCCAGCATCAAAGACGCACAGGTCGAGAACTTCGTCTGGAAGAACATCATATGCCGCCACGGGATACCTTACGAGATCGTTACAGACAACGGATCGCAGTTCATTTTGGCTCGATTCGAAGGATTCTGTGAGAAATGGGGAATTCGCCTCATCAAGTCTACGCCTCGGTATCCTCAGGGAAATGGACAGGCGGAAGCGGAAAACAAGATGATTCTCGACGGAATAAAGAAGCGTCTTGACGCAAAGAAAGGCCGCTGGGCCGACGAATTGGAAGGAGTACTATGGTCGCACAGAACAACGCCGTGGCGGGCCACGGGAGAAACACCTTTCGCCCTCGTCTACGGTACGGAGTGTGTGATTCCCACCGAAGCCGAGATCCCGGGAATAAGAAGACGTTTGCTCCCCGAGCAGGAAAATTCCAACACTCAGATGATGCTGGACGAACTAGACTTAATTGACGAAAGAAGAGATTCGGCTTTGATCCGTATGTAGAACTATCAGAATGCTACAGCTCGGTACTACAATTCTCACGTTAAGCATCGCCACTTCCACGAAGGAGATCTCGTACTGCGCAAAGTTTTCCAAAATACTGCCAAACAGAACGCAGGTAAGCTCGGCGCAAATTGGGAAGGACCTTACACGATCGCAAAGGTGATCCGTCCCGGCGTCTACGAACTCATCAATATGAACGGAAAAGCGGTACCTAGATCCTGGAATACTATGCATCTAAGGAAATATTATCGCTAAGAACCTAAGGTACACGTGTACTTGAACTACGGGGTGGCTTGATCCCTGAAAAGGGTACGTAGGCAGCTCGTCCTCGGACGAGTTCAGCTACCCCCCCTTTTTTACATGTACTCCCACTGAACTTTTTAACAGAATTCTCTCTTAAGTTTTACCCTTCGGGTTTTACATTTTATCCACCTCGACATCTATCCTGAAATTCATCTCGGGAACCTTTACGGTCTTCTTATCGACCCACAAAGCTAACAGTTCGTTCGGACGATGGCCACGTCCACGAACAGAGAGCTCATTTCACCGCTTCGGTTACAGCGCGCTATATACGCATTCAAGACAATTCGGTCGGAGATATCTTGCCATAAAGAAATTGTCTTCAGAAAACCTAGTTGACTTCGACACTGGTACCCCAGTTCGCTTCTAAGCACTGACAATCGACCATATCAGCTCGGGTCGCAACCGATAAAGATTAGTCCCACTTGCAAAAACCCAGTTACCTTAACACTGGTACGCTATTCATCGTCACGGTTCAGAAGTTAAAATAATACTGAAAGTTAACTTCTACTGAACCGAAAGTCATTTTTACCAAAACCCAATTACATTGACATTGGTGCATAATTCGTTTTCTCAGCTCGGAAGTTAAAACGGCTCGGAAAAGATTAACTTCTCGATGAACAAGTCATATTTATTAAACCCAGTTACTTAGCACTGGTATCGAATTTAGTTCGGAAATATTTCAAGATAAACAAGACCATTCAAGTACTTAAAAAGAAAGAACATATGTTCAGTGGATAAAGCCGTCCAGGCATGTCTTACAAAAAGGCAAAAGAGGATAAAAAGACATCTCGGGATCAGATCGAATCTTGGTTAACCGGCGAGACTCGAGCTGCCTCGGTATCTCGGTTCGAACCCGTCTGGTCAGTAACACCTATTGCAGCCGCAACACCCTCGATCGATCGGTTCCCGAAGCTATCGTCAACAGAGTCTGGGGAAACCGGAGGAAGCTTCAAGTCCTCTCACAGCTCGGTCCCGAGACGGACGTACTCTTCCTCGGCATCCACATACTCAGCCGTCCATTGAAGGACCTCTGCCTTCTCATCCTCCACCTTTTTCCCTTCCTCCAGCTCGGCTATCAACTCGGCATTGGCCCGCGCTTGCACCAAGTACATATAGCGCGCGGATACCTTCCCGTATTGGTCCATCTTCGCCTCGATAGCCTTGACCTTCTCGGCAAACTCCCTCTTGGCTGCCCTCCATTCTCTGACGATCTCCTTCTCCCGGAGAGCCTTCTTTTTGGTAAATAACCGATGTAGGCGCGCAATCTCGGCCTCGAGCTTTCTCTGAGTTCGCAGGCTATCCTCCGAAGCTTTCAACCGCTCCACCTTCTCGGCCTTGGCCAACGCCTCGGCTTCCTGTTTAGCCACAATCGCCTCGGAAATCTTAGCCTCAACCTCGGCTCGGGACATCTCCGACCTCTCGCGAGCCAGCTCGGACTTCCGAGCTCCAGAATCATAGGCTCAAACCATGGAATTCATCGAGTGGAAGGCCTCGAATGGAACGAGAATCATCAGCAAACGAATATGGAAACGATAGTAAAACACGTCTGGAACAAATCAATACCTTCAGAAATCCAGCAGCGGTTTCGCGGTAGCTTCGAGCCTCCAGCAAGGCCTCGGGAGCGGACAGTGGTGGACCCGAGCAAGAAGCAACAAAATTCGCCGAAGCAACCTTGTCCTTGTACACTAGAGTTTTGCTACGACTTCTCTTCTCCCTTCTAGAAACTCCCGAGCCGTCACCTCGAGGTCTTTTTCCCGTTGTTTTGGATTTCGCCTCGGTGACCGGAGCAGCAGCAACCAAAGCCCCTACGACCTCGGGGACATCGGTCGTAGGGGAGATATGTTCGGCCACCTCGGGCACGATCAAAGCTACATCCCGAGCCTCATCAGTCGCCTCGGCGCCATCGACGACCTCGGGATTGCGGTTAGCCTCGGGAGAAGTGGGAGGTCTGAAGTTCGCCTCCAAAACCGCTCTCTCCTTAGCCGTCTTCTTTTCGGCAGCTTTCCTCGCTCTTAGAGACTGCACAGCACCTTGCATTTCGATGAGATGGTCTAAACGGTGATCGGAAGACTCTGAAGACGAACGACAAGGAGCCCCATGCAACAATCGCAAAGCTCTCTCAATTCTATCTCGGGAGAAATACTTCGTCCAATCGCACTTCTGAGCTATCAGTTCGTCGTGCAGATCTAGGAAGCCCTCATGAACGTTCTCGAGAAATGACGAGTTCCGATCTGCATGAACAAGAGAATAGTCAGTAAAGGTTGAAATAGAACAAAGTAGCAAGTACGACTTAGGATGTAAATACCAATTTTTCTCCACTTCCCAACAACTTTCCCTAAGTAGTCCTCGTGGACACTATACTCGTCCAAAGCTACGTAGAAGAAGTGATCAGTATACTTCTCATCCTTGCTCGGGAACCCGCCTATAACCCTCCTATTCGGCCTCGGAGATATGTAAAACCTCTCTGCAGGGTCTGGTATGCGCCGAACCTCCAGGAGATTCCTCAAGTGACTAAGGTCAATGATATTGACCGTCTCAATACCTCGAACTAGAATCCCCACTAGATGCCGCAGGCCTCGGGTCGTAATCTGAGATAAAGCAATCTTGTACGACCACAGAAACGCCAAAATCGGCCTCGGGATTGGAAGCCAAAGGTAACAGTGATAGAAAAACCCTTCATAGAGGGTGAAGAATCCCTCGGGTGGATCGTCGGCTCGCTCGTTCGGAGTTAGGAGCCTCAATTCGACCCCCTCGCTAAAATCGAATCGGGCCTTAAGTTCCCGAAGGGAATCTTCCGTACATAAGGTCGAACCCGGAGGGTCGGGTTTCCTCACCTTTTTGGCTCGTTTCTTCCTCTGCCGGCCCTTTGCAGTTTCAACTTTCGCTTGAAGCAACCTTGCTGCCTCGTCAGAATCATAGTGAACCTCCTCGGCTTTTACGGGAAGCAAAGGCAGCTCGGGCGCACCTTGCCAGCGAGAGCCCCCGGCTTCGTCAACCGCTGGCGGACGATTTTTCCTAACAAGTGCCTCCTCGTGTTCCTCCGGCAGGTCAAGCTCCCAAGCAATATCTGCCGCGGCATCCTCCCGAGCCACAAAACGGCTCGGATATTCTTGATTGTGAGAAGATTCAGCGTCACTGTCCCGATGCGTGATGTCCGCCTCGGGGTCACTCGAAGAACTCCAAACCATCTTTCTCTTGTAGACAGGGAGAGGATTGTCACCTCGGGACGAATCGCTGGAATCAGAGAGAGACATTGTCTGGCTCGGGCAACTGAAGTAGTTGATCGAAAAAACAAAACTTGGCAGATCGGAGAAATCAACCTAGATCTAATCACGGCAGCGCTACGACGGAAGTAAAAAGGAAAAAGTAGAAAATGGAAGAAATCAAGATCAGAGAGAGAGAAGAGAAC